>NW_024581067.1:2658165-2686408 GCF_017639235.1 Corvus kubaryi | reverse complement strand
GCTTGAGGTGAGCATCAGTGATCAAATCAAACATCTCTGGCAGCCAGAGACTGACAGCAGCAGTAAGAATTGGGAGGCGGGAGGCAGGGGGGGGAAGGAGGGGATGGACCAGGAAGGTAAAGCAGAGTTGAAATGCAATCAGGAGGAAAAGGTGAATGCTAACCACCAATGAAGAACCATCAGTTGCAACCACACCTGACCCAGCAGCACAGTAGTGATTAAACCCCTCCAGCCCTGCCCACGCTGCCTCTGACTTCCCACACAGTGCATGGGTTCACCAAGGAAAAAAACCAGAGGGCACATGTCCAAGAAAAATCAGCTACAACCTCTCTAGATGCAGAGGCAGCCTTTATGCCTTTACCTCCATTGCTCCCCAGTGGTGCAGACACACACCGGGCCCATGAATGGATGCAGAGAAAGGGACACACAGGGGTGGAGTATGAGAGCAAACACATTGCCACATGTGCACCTTCATCCAGCCAAGCACTGAACATAGTGTAATCTCTTATCGGCCAAGTCCTACCTGTTACAACTGTTTGTAATGAATCCAAAAATTATTTGGCAATTTAGAAAAATGCAGGTGAGTTTATTCTGGGCCCACCAGGTACCAGGGTGATTGTCACAGAGTTGGCAATTATCTTCACAACAAGGTTTTGGACAGAAACTGTAAAGGTTTAGCAAGGTGTAAAAGCCTGTGGCCATGTATTTGAACAATGCAGTTAGAGAGCAAGAGAGCAAGCTATGAGGAATGCACCAGTGTGCACATACACACCTATAACTGTCTCTTCACATAATATGTATATACACCACATGTATATACATGCATAGTGACCATCAATATTCCATCTGTCCATCCAAATAGCTATTGTAGAGATGTCCATAAGGAAAAAAATCAAGGGTACTAGAAAAGACCTCTTCACCCTTGGCAATGTTGATTATTGACTGGTTCATTCAGTTCCTGATGGAGATAGCATGATTGCCTGGGATGTACCTTGCAGGTTTCTAAACTGAAGGCTCCAGAATCAATTTTGTGGTAACTGGTTAGATGTGACCAGGTTACAAACTCAGCATGGGTGTCAGGAAGCAAATTCTGCTACTTGCACCATTACTTTTCTTTTAAATATCAGCAGTGAGGAAACCCTCCTGGCTGAGCAAGTCATAGGACAGAGTAGAGATTAATGATTTTGACTTGTTTTCATCTCCAAGGTGACAAACAAGTACACAGCAGGTCATGGCTCGTGGTGCAAAATGATGCCGAAGCTCACAGCTTGCACGGGAAGATTTATCAGTCCTGAAGTGAGGACAATGCCAACAGCTTCCGCTGGGTGAGGCTGGCTTGGCTGGAGATCATCACTTTCTCTGCTGTCTGAGACGTCCACTCTTCATGGTGGCTATATGCTAAGGCCAGCACCTGCACTATGCCAGCTTCCCTCTGGGTCTGCCCAGAGAGGGGCAGGACAGAGAATATGAGCTCTTGAAAAGCTTGGCAAGAACTTGCCCTTGGTGGCCAGAGGCTTCTGCCCCAGTGGTAGCCAGGAAAACTACACGTGGATACTCCACTGCCAAATTTTCCACTTCTCTCAGTGGTGAGGTAGCACCAATATCACACTCCGGACTCAAATCATCAAGTCAACAGCTCCATTTTCATCCATGACATCCTAGAAGAAAGCATTCTTGGGAATTTGCTTCAGCTGTGACAAGGATCTGGAAACCTGACTCAGCAGTCAGAAACAAGACCAAGAGGTTCCAGAGGTTTACCCAGATTTGATACACCAGACACTTTATGAGGAACCATGAGAGATTCCAGCATCGCTACATCCTGACATCCTTCTTTAAAGTAAACTGACCCTGTAAGGTGCTGTGGTGGTCAAACCATCAGGCACCAAATGCCACTGCAACAAGTAACATATAGGTGAAAGACAGGGAGAATAGGTAAACTGAACAGTTACACAAATTTAAAACTCAAAGACACACACCTAAACTGTTCCAAAATAATCTTCCTTGGATTCAGGCATGCCTATAATTATGTTCCTCCCATCTCTGAGCACTCGTAACAGTCCTTGGCTACTCTCCCCATTGCCCTCCAAGGCCATAATGGATGGGGACTGTTCTTTGTCCCCTGACTGGCACTAGGCAGAAAAAGGTTCTGCTCTACCACAAGACCTCCCTCTTCCAGAAATTCCAGCTCCTGTGTCCTCCTGCCTGGGAGAAAATCAGTGTGAGAATGGGGAGAGAATGGCTAGGTGCTCATTCTCAAGGAAGCAACTGCAACCCAAGGAATCAGAGAAGAAAAAGACTGCTACATGACTGTTTCTTATTAGTTGACTTACAGACAAAAAAAGTCAGGCACTGTCAAGCATGAAATCTTATTGGGACAATAGAGATGGAATTGCCACTGCTGACAGCAATGTTTACAAGGGCATGATGTGTCGATGCTGCACAGCATGAAACCAGCAGCCCCGTCTATCTCTGTGAATTGTAACAAGAGGCAAAATGTCCCATTTGGGACAGATAAGAATTGTACCACCAAAAATAACCTCTCAGATGTAAAATCCATTACAGGTGGATGGAAGGAAATGCAGAGGAGCCCAGCTGGCACAGCAGGAGGTTCCTGAGCTCTCTCCAGCCACAGCACATAGCAAACATGGTCTCTGTGAGATGACTTGCCAGTGGGTTTGAGGGCTTCCCTTCACCTCCAGCCAAGAAAAGGTAGAGTAAAGGGATCAGGAATGTGCTCCTCACACCATAGGCTCTGACCTCCAGACAGAATGTATTACTGAAGGGTTTCAAGGCAATATGCAAGATACTGGACCATCTGCTTGCCTTCAGTCACTCTGAGCTCTGTTATCAGATTGCTGACAAACCAGCACCATTTCTGAAAGGCCTGAGTTTTTTAAAAAGCCTCCACCACCAAATCTGTCTAACTTAAAGGAATTGTATTCAGGGCAGTCTGGCAGCTGCAGTCCAACAAGCCTTAAAACCGCTCATTTTGAGACCTTCCAAAGATTAGTTGGACAGGCAAATGTCCCAGGGATAGCAGCTGCAGAAAATTGCATTGCAAGGAAAGTGAAAACAGAAGGAGTACCTTGACCTCAAAGTTCAACAATAATTGTTCAGAACTATAAGGGGGAAGGCTGAAGCATGTTTAGGCAATATAAAACATTCCGGTGTCTTCCCATGAAATGCCCAGCCACCATGAAGCCTTTGATGTGCACACTTGTGCATCGACTGCTCACAGCTTCTCCCTCAGGGTTGTTCCTTCTCTCTCTCATGATGCACTGAAATGCAAGAAGAGGATATGTATCCTGGCCATTAGGTGCAGCAGTGTGGGAGTGAAACCAGTGCCCGCTCCAGCAGAGCTATGTGACAGCTCATCAGGCAAGACCCAGCACCCCAGCAGTTACTGCAGCAACAAGGGGAAATGAGGCTCCGTTTTGTGAGACGGCCAGCACTCAATCAAAGCTGTTCTTACAGATGTTTCCTCACTGTAAGTTTGCTTTCTTCATATTTTTTTGACTAAAAGGTGATGGCACTCACGTAAAGCATCTGAAAGAATTAGCCTGTGATGCCATCGTTCGACAAGAGCAACATCCTATAGACCTTGTCCTGCTCTGCTAATCATCATCTCTGAAGTCCTGGTCTAGTGGAAGGTGTCTCTGCCCATGGCTGGGGGGTCAGACTAGATGGCCTTTAAAGGTCCCTTCCAAACCAAACCATTCTGTGATTATATGATTGTAAGTCCTATGAGGGACATCTTTTCCCCAGCTCTCTACCATTTTGCAAGATGTCAGAGAACCACAACGACAGGGCTGCAGGAAGTTTCTAAACAAATAAAGTGCTGATGGTGGATGCGTATCTCTACTCAGCCTGTGACCAAAGAAAATCAGAGAGCAGCTGATGCAGGCTAAAAATGTTTCATTGCAGCCACCACCCTGTAACAGAGCTACAGGGAAGCAGTTTTATGAAGACGGAATGCCCATGTGATCAGAAAACCATCACATTTCACTGGTGTTAGTACCTGACAGAATTTCAATACCCTGACCTCCACTGTAGACATCTCTTTTGCCATGCTCAAACCAGCCAGATCAGTCCCCAGCTGATAGGAGATTTTAACTGGATTTCCTTTCAACATAAGACATCTCAGCCAATTATCCTTGATTTCTAACCTCCACCTGTAATATGTCTGCAGCAGCAAAGGAAAATCAGTTTCCAGCTAGAGCTAAAACCTTACAGGAATTATCATAGGCATATGTTGACTACAAATATCTCTTAGCAGAATCTCAGATGAGATAAAACATTGACAAGCTCCACACTCACATCTTATAGTCATCTGAAGAAAAGACATTGGCTGCTTTCAGAAGACCAACTGCTCCTCCTGTCACTGAAGTCATGGGCACCATCATGTGGACAGTCACTGCCCCAGAAGCAAGAAACCACAAAAACAATGAAGAAGCTGTGGAGGCACTGTCCCATGAAGAAAATGGAGACAGCAAAGGCCAAGGCTCTGAAACTGACTCCAAGCTCAAGAAAAGTTGCTCCAGCATTATGGGGGGAGTGCAATGGCATGAGTGCACTCTTGTCATGACAGAAGAGCTGGAGTGCAGAGAAACATACCTGAGACCACCTGAGGCAGACTACTCAAAAGCATACACAAAACAGAAAAGGTCTAGCTGAATATCTAGTTGAATACCATGAGTAGTTGAAGGTGTTCCTGCCCATAGTGGGGGGCTGGAACTAGATGGCCTCTAAGGGTCCTTCCCACTCAAACCATTCTGTGATTCTGTGATTGAAAGGATATGATATGGGGAAACAAGTTGCAATCAGTCTTGTTGCAGAAGTTCAGCAACACACCAGTGCAATACATCATCTATCAGACACTCATACATCCTACTGGAGCAGGTAGGGACACTCATCTCTAGATTTTCCCAATTAGGACTTCCTTTTCCATCTGTAAAGTGTTCTCAAGTAAAAAAACAATAAAAAGAGGAATTCGGCTTTTTGCAGCACATCTGTGTGCTCATAAAATACAGCTTTTGGTGATTGCTGATGATGACTGTTGCTGCTCTGCCTGAGTTGCTGGATGTCTAGAACTCCAGCACCTGCACCAGAGAGCCACTGGGCAGGCACAAGCTGCCCATGCCTCAGGAGATGCAAGGTATATGCAAACAGCCTGAGCACCAGGGGGCTGATGGCACATTCCTATGCCCTGCACATGCCACCTA
Source organism: Corvus kubaryi (assembly GCF_017639235.1). Taxonomy (NCBI): domain Eukaryota; kingdom Metazoa; phylum Chordata; class Aves; order Passeriformes; family Corvidae; genus Corvus; species Corvus kubaryi. Next base: position 2,681,186 of record NW_024581067.1, on the reverse strand, counting down.
CACTTCAGCCAATGCATGTATGCTGAGGACTGTATCTTCTGCTGTGTCCAACTGCAGTCCCATGCCAGAGCAAGCCCTGACCCAAGGTTTGTGCTTCAGCACAAGACTCAGCAAGGAAATCCCCACCTTTTGTAAGCACTACAGCTCTCTCTGAGCTCTACCATATCCTCATCACTACGCCGTGACAAATGTGTGAACGGGCTCTTCTCACGTTCTGGCAAATCCAGGAAACACAGACAGCCTGCAGATATGAATCCAATGTTCCTGCAGACTCGGTATGACCAGCTATTCATATAATTAGCTAAAACCACACAAAAGGCAAAATGCAGTCACCAAGTCTGATGTAAATAATCCCCAATGCAACTATTCCGCAAATACCAGGAGAGGTCAAAATGGGCAGGATTCAAGCAATAATGCACAACCACCTCTAGCAATAAACAACCCTCAATGCAAAGAACACATACAAAAGACATGGCAGACAAAAACTGAACTGGAGAAAGCCACCAGTCTCAGGACACCTCCATTTTCTGCGTCTCACTGATTTTGCTGTGTTTGCTCATGGGGAAGTTCCCCATCGGCAACAACAGCAATTACAGCTTACAATATTAACTCCAGAGCTTCCCAAAGCACCAACAGAAAAAGAGGTTTTCCACTATCATTCAGGATTTCGGAAGGCTCTCATTTCAGTCAAGGAAATAATTCTGACTTTAAAATCACAGTAAGCTTGAATTGCTTGAACCAACTGCGACAGCAGCAGATTCCAGTCCCTACATGATAATCCTGGTACTAGGGCTGCATGTTGTGCAGCCATGGAGAAGGCAGCTGACCTGACATTACCTACTGTTTACTTCTTCCCTAGGGGCAGGAGCACACTTGGGGGAGGAGGGAGACCCTGGCCTAGCCACACCCCCACCCTGGTGGTCACCCCACTGTACAGATGGAACAAGGCTATGGAAAATCCATTACAGCTGCTGGGGCACAGAGAAAGCCTGACACAGAAATACATGACACTTGGAGAGCTCCTGATACCACAGAGGTGCCAAATCATTTACTTAATGCCTTGGTGTCAGACCTTTCATGTAGGAATATAGCCCCTGCCTCTTTCCAACCACCGCCTGCAACTGGCCAAATCTCTCTTCCAGGGTAAACGAGGCTGAGCCACTGCAGCTCCCCTAAGCTCCCCTCATCTAAAACATGTTTGAAATTCAGGCATTTGTTTTAACAGTGCAGATGTATGCTGACCCAAGAGATGCTGATGTACAAACAGGGAAAATGGGGAAAATCCAGAATCTGTGATCCTCTTCTCACAGAAACACCTTGTTCAAGAGAGGCATGTGGAGGAATCTAACCACCAAAAAGCCAAATAATCTTTTCTTGATTTTGCTCTTCAGACTTCTCTAAAATCACTATATAATAATTTAAAAGGTGGAGTACTAATTGTGAAAGTTTGTGAGTAATATAATTTATCCATTGTAAGGCAAAACTTTGATCACCTCTCTCTGTATATACATATATGTGATAGATGCATTAGAGACGCATAGATACACACTCTGTACAGGCACATAGGTACGTACATATGTGTGTGACTGCACCTCAGCCTTTCCTCCTCTTTGGATTCTACCTATTTCTTGATAAATCAGAATTACTCATCTTGATCATGACTTTCCTACTTATTTTATATTAGCATTTATAACAAACATCCATTAAAATTGACAAGTCCTGCTTTTCCACAAAACTGCTTCTTCTTTCAGAAATGTGTTCCCACAAAAGGATCCTGGCCAGCCCCATTACTGGCACCATCAAGAAGATCTGACAAGTCACCTACCCCTAAACTGAATTTTAGCTAAATCTATAGGAAGAGGTTTTTCCTTGAAAAGCATCTAGCAGTCGACAGCTCCTGATGAGAACAGCTGGAGCTACAGCAGGGCTGTAAGGAGTGGTAGAATTCTGGCATTTTCATTAACATAGCTCTGAGAAAATCCCTGCTCCACTGAAGCTGGTGGCAAACTGGCAGGTCTTCACCTCAGAGGCAGAGGAGAGCTCTCTAGAAAATAGGAGCCCCAGGGACTGCATTAGGAGAAAAGTGACAAACATGCTTGATGTGCACACAAGACAGCTGGGAACCCTCTTGCTCAGAAAGGGCAGCTGCGCTGGCGGGGAGTTTTCTTGCACTGAGCTGCGAACAGGTGAGTGTCACTGAAGGCCAGGGCAGAACCAGCCCATCCCTCACACCCCTCAGACAACAAGCCATGGGGACATCCACATCTGGGGACAGCTGCCCACCAGCCACTGCCAGGCACCCGGCCATTCCCATGTCCACAGGGATCCCACAGAGGTCATGAGCTGGCAGCAGAACCCCAGAGTGCAGCAGGGATGCCAGCAAACCCAGGTGTCCAGCATGCTAGCAGCTCAGGGCATCACAAGGAAGCTGGGACTCACACTGACAGTGAAGAACATGGAATGCTCCTCTGTCTGACAGAACTGAAGATTGTACCAGGAGGATCTCAGCTCACAGGATCTATCACCTTGCTGGGCAGAGCCCTGACTTTGCCTCCCCAGAATACTGTGCTGCCTCAGCATAACTCAGGCGAACATGTTGCTCTCAAACATCAGAACAGCTCTGTTTGGAGGCTGAAATGGCTTTTTGCTTAATTTCCATTAATTTAGACACACAGAACTTTCTCAGAAACTGAGACTACATTATTTTAATGCTGTTGTAGTGGAGACCTGAGGTGTCTTACATTTATTCTTTTTTCCCTAGAATTTCATGAGGAAAGAAATTTCAAAGATAAATCCTGTGCCAGCTGAGCTGCTCCTGTTAATGTCTGGGATGGCTGGATCAGCATCAATAAGCCCACAGATGCAGGGTGGTTCTTGGAACACTCAAGGGTTTAATTCTTATGCCCTGGGGCAGTCAAACTCCTCCTCCAGATATCCACAACCATCTACGTTTCACACTACCACTGCTTATGTCAAACCAATGTCATCCACAGGTGACACCATCACTGCTGGTGTCAATACATCATCCATGAGTTACATCATCCCTGCTGGCATCGAATCACCAGCATGGCCAGAGTCTGCTGCCAGTTTAGCACATTCAGAATGGACCATGTCAGGTACACAAAAGGCAAAGGCAAAAACTGAAAGAAAACTCCAAGTGTTCTCAGAAATTATGCTCAAGAACTGAAAAATGAGCTTGCAATGAAATGTTAAAAAAATAAGCAAAACCTCCACCAAAAATAGATCGCTTTGGATATAGCACAGATGAAGCCATCATTGGAACGCAATAGCAAAGCCCACATCAAACTCTATTTAAAATTATCATATCAGTATCTGTTTGGTGAGGGAAAACCATCTCTTCTGAGGAGAGAAAGAAATGATGGGACAAATAGCCCAACCCATTCTGCAACTCAGGGAATAGAACCCTGAATGCAAAGGACAGTCTACATCAGCAGGAGATATTCAGATCAGTACTTGCCGACCCTGCAAAACCTCATTCCCTTCAAAAGCTTCATCTCAGTGTAGTCATTGGACTTATGCCCTGGGGTAAAAGCAACTCCAGAGAGTAAGCACTACTGAAGTGGGGCTAGAAATCATTAAAGCAAGCTCCAGCACTTCCTGAGGACTCTGGAGGGGATTTCTTTCTTTTTCACCTCTTTGTGGGCTTGGAACTCTCCACTTGTTTCACCTGATTGCCTGCAGTACAGTTTTCTGATTTTTATGCATTTTCTCACTGCCTCTTTCCAGCTATTGCTGACTTGGCAGTCGGGTCTTTGCATCCCAGGTGCTCCACATAGGCGTCTCCCCAGCAGTGAGATAGAGCTGGGAGGCAAGGTCAGCCCCCTTCCCACTCACTTGGCAGTGTCTCTTCCTACTCACCACTGCCCAGACAAACACTTAAGTCCTTTGACATAATAAACTTGAAGTTTCTATTGGCAGCTGGTTTTTTTTCCTCTCCATAACCTTCTGCTTTTTTCCCCTCACTCTTTTTCTGTTTTTAACTGTTTCCTTTGCAGTTAAGATTCCCAAAGGCTTCAGTCCTTTGCACGTCACTGGCATGCTGCAGAAGACCCCAAGAAAGAGCTAGAGAGGATACCATCAATCCCCAGCACCATCAAGCTCTGGTCGCTATATGATGTGAGCCAAGTAATACGGACTTAGGGACCTCACTAGTGGTTAATTTATGCACTGAACTCCATCACCTGCTGGCTGCAACATGTGTTTTTCTCCTGCTGATGCTGAGAGTGTGGGTAGGCAGTACAAACACCTCTGTGGGCTCTGTCACCACCCATACGCCTAGGCCAGCACCATGACCCCTCATACAGCAAGTCCTCCCTGATGGAGATGCTCAAGCACCCCAAGTCAAAAGTGCCTTAACTGTCTCAGGAAACCACAAAGAATAAATCTTGGGTGGGTGGAAAACCCACCCCTTTTTAGGAAGGCAGAGGGCTTTTACACCAGAGCAGATGCTCACTAGAGGTGTCCTGGGATGAGCAGGACCCTGAGAGCACACACAGAGCCAGCACTGACTGCCAGGAAGAGGGGCATCTGAGTGGACAGAGGAGTCCCACATTCCAGCCCTCAGAGACCAAAGATTCTGGTATTTGATGGAGTAGTATCTCCATTACCAGGGTACCTACAGTAAGATCTACATTGCCTTTACAGAAATTTGGAAAGCCATAGCTGGGAAGGGGGGTTTACACACTCATGACTAACTTCATGGCTGTTAGGCCTCTCTTTATAGCCCTGGGCCCTCCAGGGAGTTACAGGCTGGCACAGCAGCTCTCATCACCCAGGGCTTTGTCATGGCACAAAGCTCAGTGACGAGGTGGGAGTTCTCTGCTATCATAGATAGGACACTGGGACCAAGAGGGCAGAACAGGCATATGTTTGTCTCCATCATAAGGAAACAGAGCAGCAGAATGCCCCTGGACAATATCCATCTGCCACATGTACACACTGCAAGTCATGGCACAACCTCAGGCACAGAGAGGTGGACATCGTACCTGACTGTTTTGGGAAAAGCTTAGCAACAGCTGTGGTTCTGGTGTTAACTTTTAAGGAAGTGGATTTAATACAAAAGCAGAAAAAATAATTTACAAGCCTTTCCAGCAGCCTCCTAGAGTTGATACCTCGGCACATTGTCCCTTGATCACAAGAAGAGATGACAGAAGAACCTGGCAGCATGTTGGACTCCCTTAGGAGGCCACTGGCCCTCTCATGCAGTCTCCAAGACATTTGTGCCCACAGCCCTTCAAACGTCTGCCTAGATGTGAGTGTAGTTCCTTATTTCTGTCCCTCTGGGAAAACGTAGCTCATGGGCCTGGTATGGAGGAAAGACACAATATACAGAAACATTCACTCATACTGAGTTGTATGCTTTGCTTTTCTCTGTCCCTCTGTCCCCAGACATGTCACTGACTTGGTGAGGTCTTGTCCACCTTTGTCACTGCCGAGCACTTCCCCAGCTGATCTCAACAGTGGCCACACTGCTGGTGTCATTGGAAATATCCCCATCAGCTTCAGTGCCCAGGTCAGCACTTGCTTGGATAGCCAGGTATGCCTAACCCAGGGCATCCCTTCATGAAAACATGGTGACTGTAAAATAGGATGGTTCTGTAGGACATTGGATTGCACCCACCTTTGTGTGCAATCCTCCTCATTTCCTTCTCATCTCTATTAGTGTCCCAGCCCCTCTCAGAGGCTTATTCTCTCAGATAGAAGGCTGTGACCCAAACACCTGGGAACACACCGTATCTGTGATTAAAGACATTTCTCAAAGAGTTCTGTCGAGGAAAGAAAGCACCAGCACTTACATCATCACACCACATGATGACAGCAGTGTTGGATTATAGTTGGTGAGAATGGAAACAAAACAAAACAACTGGTACAAATGGAAGTTTCCTGGCACACTGCTTTCAATTCCCCAAACTCCTCCACTGCTGAGAAGTCTCTGTTAATATTGAATTTGAAATATGATCTCTGCAGCTCTTCAGTGCAGGTATCTAAATCTGCCTAACCTCTCTTGCAGGAAGGAGGGGCAGGCAGGGAGCAGACACATGCATTCTGTGTGGCACTTTGTTGAGGATGTCTTGCTGAATTTGGGCAGACTGGGCCCCAGAAAATTTGCGATCAGGCTCTTATGGTTGCACAGAGCCTTTTGCTTGAACCAGCTGCATCTATAAAAGCAAAGCACACAGGCCAACTGGTCTAGCACAGCTCATGTGCCTGTGAGGAAACAGATTATCTTCCGTGACACCATGGCTGCACCTGATGTGAGCAGTGACATGATGCCCGTCTGTGCCAATCCCTGCATTAGAAAGGGTGCCAGCTTGCACACTCTAACATTGTGCCAGGGCAGTGATAACCCTACAGTGGGTTTTTGGTTTTGTTTTTCTTTTTTTCCACAAGTTGGATTTTGATGATCCTTGCGGGTTCCTTTCAGCTCAGAATATTCTACGATTCTAGCCATAGCAGGATGGGCCATATGACATTTATGCCCATTGACAGTCTCTATTTTAATAACATACAAGTAATGTTAGGACATGACAGGCATCCTGGACTTCCAGAGAAACAACTGTATGCAAGCAGAATTCAGACTGGCTTAGCTGCTGCTGTTCGTGTTCACCTGCTGCCCCTATTACCTGCCAGTATTAAAGATTCTGCACATTTCTGTGTCAGAAGTGAAGGCACAAGCATACTTCTGGAAGGTCAGGCACTCACACTCCAACACAACCTGCATTTGCTCCAAAAGGGCATTATTCCCCTGTGGGGAAATGGTTCGTGTTTTGTGTAAGGCAAGGAGGAGCCACAAGAATGGAGATTCTTGTAAGTCTTCCAAGTCTGTTCATAAACCCACTGGCAGTCACTCTCATGTCTCTGCAAGAGTATGGGAACAGGATTCTTGCCCCAGCCCCAGGCCAGCTCTGACAGTATCCACAGCTGCAGCAGAGCGCAAACAGCAGCTGCCTGCACAGAAGGCAGGGTTTGCATTCAGACATGCTCAGACTGAGCAGCTCGAGCCCTCTACAGACCAGTAAGCAGAGGGCTGTGCACAAGGTCCAACAGAGCTACACCCAGCATCTCCCCACAGCAGCCAGCATCACCCCCACACACTCCCCTTGCTCTGTGAACACTCTTGCAAAGGACCAGCAGGCACAACATGATTCCCACTGAACACAGGTCTGGAACTCTTTGAGATGCAGGAGTCCTTTGGTGGAGGGATGTCACTCTTCCATTGAGCAGCCGCAGCTCACAAGGACATCCCAGGTGGGAAGCACATCCCATGCCTTAGGCAAGCATGCTTGCTCCAGGATCCCTCAGCTGGCATGACACAAACACAGCAAGCGTTGTGCTTACATGTGGGCGTAAGCCCTTCTGACATCTCTTCCAGACCTGCACAGCTCTGCAGGATGGAGACCAGGGCTAGCAAAGAGAGGAGTGAAGGGAGAAAGAGAGCTGGGCTCTGCCTTGCTGTGCACTGGCCCTTCTTCCCCCATCATCCTCCAGAGCACTTATGGCCCAGCAACCTCCTTCATCCCCAAAACATGTCCTGAGAAGCATATCTGCGCCCAGTCTGCTAGGCACCCACCTGTGGAGAAAAGTCTCTTTTGCCCTCTTCTCAGTGCTCGACAAGGATTATTTAACCCCACTTCAGAAAGCTTTGACTTCCAGATAGGGGATGCTCGGCACTTCCCAAAATATGTCAGGTGTCCATCATGAAACCACCACCAGTCCCCCAGCCAGCTGTTGGTAGTGCAGTGAAACCAGCCCCTACACATACGCTAGCTGTCAGCATTGGATGGAGCATTCAGCTTGCTCTGACTTGGGGTCTCGCCCTAAAACAGATCCCATTGAGAGCAGGCACCCCACCATGGTCACTCTGTGCATCCCTGTCACCCACCGGCACCTCTACAGCCCTTCCCTGAACTGTAGGGCTGGGCAAACTTGCAGCCATTGCACCTGAGGAGGCAATATGCAGGCAGAACAGCAAGGCAGCTGTCCGGCATCCTCCACTGCTGGAGACTGCAGCGGCTGCCTGTATCTCTGCCTCATTACGGAACAGCCTGCTCCTCATGTCAGTCTCCAGTAGCATGTCCTTTAACCAAAAGTGAAAGCAACTGATCCCCCACGAAGGCACATCTGCTCCAAGTCCATATTACAACAGGGGAAAAAATGACACTTTCAGCTATATAAACCAATAAAGACTGTCTGATTTGCTTTGCCCCTGTTGCTACCCAGCAAGCTCCCCACTGGGTTAAAGACTGGTGACATCTGCTAAAAAAATGTCAAGAGTGAGGAGAACAAAACTGGTTAATGAATTATATCAAGGGCTCTGTGCAGCTGGAAGGGTTAGTCCACCCCACCTCATCCCCAGGCTGAGGGCAACCAGGATGTCTGGACAGCACTGCACAGCCAGTGGCTCCAGGAAATGTGTGCAGGGAGGCAGAGCAGCAGGCACTCACTTTCCAACAGCTACAGAGAAATGACATAATGTGAGGGGCTCTCTGTGGAGACAGCCTCTCCAAAGTCAGGAAATGGTTAAATTAGCTCTGTCGCTTGTGCATCTACATCATGATACAGGCCATAATTAGGTGACATGCTTCTCCTCTTCACATCAGAGAAACATAAAGCAGATACAGAGCCTTGGGACACCTCCATGGGCACAATGCACTCAGCCCCACCTATCCAGCTTGTGCCAAGCAGGATAGTGAGGGTGTTAGGGATGCTCCTAGGGATCCCCCCAACAGACAAAGATGTTGGAGTACCTGAGTATGCCTCTCCAAACCTGCAGCCCTGAGTCTATGGTAAAAGCAGTTCAAACAGCCTGCTGAGGACAGCATTATTGTCCAGCTTAGGAGCTCAAACCCCATGACTCATCCTGCCAAACTGATGGGGGTTGCTTTAGCAATCACATGCTCATTTCTGAATGCGAACTGAAAAAAGCTGAGCAGGTTCTCAGCTCTACTTCTGGAACTGCTTTTGCTTTTCAAGGAAACAATCCTTTTCTCTGCAGTTAAAGCAGCCTTCTCATAAGCACCCAAAAAATGGCTCTGTGGCACAGGAGCACATGTCAATACAGACAGCCTCTCTCCTGACCTGGATGATAAAATACAAAACTTCCACCCTACCTGCTTTTAATGCATATATTTAACGACGCATTTATGACCTGGATTTGGAAAAAAATATCAGGTGTACAATCCCAGAGTTAAGTAACAATGATATATTTAGCAAGAACCTGAGCACAAGGAGTTTTATACACCCACCATCAGATTAGTTCCCCACATGGCTGAAACTGGCCCCACCAACCTCTTGCAGTTTCTCTCCCAGTTCAGTAAATCTGGGTCTACTCTGCAACCTGATCATGTGTTTCCACTAAAGGATGCACAGGCACATGACCCTGTTTGTACAGCTCAGGTGCCAGGCTGCTGATTTTAGCTGCGTTTTCCCCAGGGGAGGGGGGGGCAGGTTGGGGGGTGCCACTAAAGCTTCAGCCCACCCACCCACCACCCTCTCCATCCAGGAGCAGTTGGGCAGCAAGGGACAGTGGGGGCAGTGCAGGGATCTGGACCTGCACTTTTTGCAGGGCAGTGCTGGACCTGCACCAGCAGCAGAAGCTGAGGAACATGGGTGCTCAGCGTGACTCAGCAGGAAAGGCACTCACCCCTCCTCCACATGACCTCTGCATCCTCAGCTGAAAAAGCCCCACTACAGTTCTGGTGTGCCCTCCACTACACAAATTGTGTCCACTGCTATGGATTCAGCTTCTCTCTGTAAGTTGTTCCAAAATGAAAGTAATGCTCTAAACTAAAGGTATTTTAATAAGACACCAACACAGAATTTCCCCTCTTTTACCTCCCACTCTATCTCTGGTGGCCTTCTCTCCAAAACAGTGTTTTCATTAGGATGCAGAACAAAACAGGACCATACACCCTGTGTGGATCTGAGGGGTGTATCAACAATATCCAACCCCAACTAGACTGTGCTTACTTCTGCCCTCCTAGACTGACAAATGTCCCCAGTGAAGAAAGTCCTGAGAGAAGCAGCATAGCAGATGTCTCTGCAGTTAATCTTCTACCACTTTACAAATATTTCTTAATTCAGGTGGCCACAGAGTCAGCACAATAGTGTCCGTTCCCCTATTCATTGGCAGGAGGGAAAAGTTCCACAGTGTGGAGGAGGGCCTGGCTCAAAACTGACACACTGACATAGCTTTCCAAAACACCTGGACAAGTCCCAGCTCCTGGCCACTGGGTTGCTCTGATGGACCCCAGCTTGTCTGTGACCTTGGCAAAGTCCTGCTGAAACAGAACCAAACTCCACTGCACTCAACAGAGATGGCAGATGTCCACAGCTCCATCACATCACAAACACACAGCATCCGCCCCAGCCCACCCCTCTGGCTGTGCAGCCATGCACACCCCCTCCCAGAAAACAGCTCCTGCTACCTTCATCCCGCTTGCGCTTGTTGCTCTCAGTGCCGGGGGAGGCAATTCCCAGGATCCCACTAATGGAGTAGGAGGAGCCAGCAGAGTCAGTGGTGACAGAGGACACCTGGGTGACAGATCCCGTGGAAGCTGCAAGGCAAGGACAGGCAGTCAGTTGCAGGACAACATGGGCACCAGCTCACCCAAAAGCCACCAGCTCTCATGGCATAAAGGAGGTGGGCTGGGGCTCAGCTGGCCATTGTGGCACCTCCGGCTCGGGAAGAGCCCTTACCCACCCCAGCCATGTCCAGTCCAATCCAGCAGCATTCCACAGCAGCCCAGTGCAGGGGTGGGAGCAGAGGCATGGTCAGCCTTTGCCCCCCTCACGAGGGGTTAGGTCTATGTGCTGTGGGATGGGAGATGCTTTTCCTTAGCAGTCAGACACCCCATCTCACACGAGGCTCAGTGAGCTTGGAAAGCTCATTGCTTGGGATGGCAGAAGCCCTCCAGTGACACAGCAGCCCATGTCACCAGCAATGTGGACAGAGCTTGCTGTGAACGCAGTCATGCAGAGAGAGGAGCTGCCACAAGAGGGTTCTGGAGACAGGAACCTCCTGGGAGTAGAGCAACCTTCACTTGCTGTGCTAGGTGTGCAGTCTGCATCATGTTAAGACCATGCCGCCAGCCTTTGGAGACCTTGCACAGCTGGGGTTGCCCAGGGATCGATGGCTGAAAGACCCTGAGGTTCCCCAAAATATGACCTAAATCCATTATGCTTTGCAAGAGCCCTCAGAAAAGGGTACTGTTTGTGTCCACCGAGGGTGGTCACTCATGAGCAGCCTACACCAGTCTGGATGTGCCAGATTGCACTGCAAACACTGTTCTTGTGATGCTGTGGGTGTCTAAGGCTTCATGGAAGCAGGCAGAGGAGGGAGCACCACCATCATTTCCCTCAGCTTACAGTCTGAGTCTGTCCTGCCACATCCCTACATCCTAGAAATCATCATGCAGACCCCAAGGACAGGATGGGGGGATACACTGTGGGACCACATGGAAGACCCCCAGACACAGCTCACACAGAGCAAACTCATGTCAGGAATCCCTGCTGTCTCTATCAACTCTAGACCCTGAGAAACAAGATTTTTCTTCTCTGTTCTCGACTTTCTCATGAAGAGACAGCATTTAAGCCACCACAGTGAGATAAAGGAAGATTTCTGAGATTCTTTTGATATTTTCTGGAGAGAAAGGCTGAGGGCACAGGGTCTGCAGTATGGATCTGCCGACAAACTGAAAGAATGCAGGCAGCTCTGTGCCTCCGCTCCCTTTCTCCTGGTGCCAGCACACCTTGGCCAAGAGAGAAGCAGCAGCAAGTATTTCACCATATCACAGGTGACAGCATAAAGGCAGAGAGAAACTAGGGCCCCCACACCACTTCCTGTGAAGCAAGGGCTGACCTGTGTCCTGATGGGTTTCATGGAACAGGACAGAAGGAAAGCAGCCCTCAGCTCCGACTGAGCCCCTCCATCCCTGCTGCATTGCAGCACAGAAGCAGCCACCCTCCTCAGAAAGACACCATCAGCCAGGAGAAGGGCTGAGGGTGTCTCGCCAGCCTGGGGTTCTCCTCTGGGTCACCCTCCACCAGCATCACCTCCCTCAGGGTGCAGCATCACTGTTCTGTGGCTGAATTAAAAGTTCTGAAAGTTTTGCTACCTCTTCACTCAAGACTGCAAGTGCACAAAGAACTATGGAAGGCATGGTTGATAGTTGAAAAAACACATTCAAAACTACTTACTGACTAATGATGCAGAAAATGTTATGAATAAGTATCCCTTTCTTGATTTATTACTTTAATTATCTGACATTCTATAGACCCCTATTAGTGGGGGTTTTTTGGTTTAGATTTCAATTTTCTGTCTCATGGTGAAAGCTATTTATCATAATATCAGTAAAATTCAAAACCTTTTAGAAGTATTTATAAAATTCATTTACTATGTTCAGCCCTTGGAGAATGACAAAGAAGGCACATTAGCACGTGTGCTGAAGTGTTTTATGCAGAATTATCTGTCCATAAGAATGATTAAAAGTTCTTCAGAATATTTGTAACCCATTATGATTTTTTTTAATGTATTTTAAAAAAAGTTTTCCTTACCTATGCTGTGACTGGAGGCTGGGACCTGCTGATTGGGTGGCTGCTGCACCTTGGTCCGTATGATCCTGTGAGTAATGGAAAGAAAATGACCACTTAGCTATCATTAGGCATGCAATGGCAGGAGGCATTAGACACTACTTTTTCAGCAAAGGACACCAACATCAATACAAAAAATGCCTTTCTGCATATGTTCCCTTTGTCATTCACTGAAAGATCAAAGTTTGGCAGGTGGACCCAGGACCACATTTGTGCCCCCAGCCCCTGCCATTAGAGTCATCAGGGTGACATTCCACAGAGTCACAAAATCACACAATGGCTCGGGTTGGAAGAGACAGCAGTTGACAGTAGGTCATCTCGTCCAACCTCCCTGCTCAAGCAAGGTCCTCCCAGAGCACACTGAACATGCTCGCATCCAGATGGTTCTCAGGATGCTTCAGAGTTTGGTGCTTTGGTGACTTCGAGGACCCCATCCTCACTGCCCAGGAAAGAGATATCCATTGCTATCTGGGCAACCATCAGGCCAGTACCCCCTCTCCTGGGAGCTTGGCCCTTCTGAGCCCAGAGGTCCCAGCAGCCTGTGGTCTGCACTCTTGGGTGCTGGGACACATTTGCAAGGCTGTTCCTAGAGCATCCCAAGTATAGCACTCACATGGCTAGAGGCACTTGGACACCTCGGGAAAGGATCAGCTTAGCCAAAATATTATTTTGAAGAGAAAGCGTTGGAATAAATGCTAATCTTAAAGCTGAATGACTACATTTATCATCACAGGGTACATACAGTCTTTGCTCTGATTGATAGTGACATCAATTAGGAAAAATTCAGAGATAAAGGTAAAACAGACTGCATATGTGGTGGTGCAGGACAGAGGGTACCTGCTACAAAGGGAGATTCTGGGTAGATGCTACATACATTGTTCACCTGCCCATGCGCTATGAAAAAACAAAAGACTGGGTCAGCAATACCTCTGGAAATCACACAGCTCTCCCTCAGGCTGTGGCAGAATTGGAACAGGCTGGAAGGAGGCACACCCTTGGTTCACCACACATCCCCCTGCCCCAGGCACTACTGTTACAGCAGCAATGCCACAGTGAGCATTTCTCGTCTCTGTGCCTGTCAAACTCTCCTCCCATTCCTGCCTGCCATGAATTTGACAGACAGGAGAGGAGAGGAGTTGTCAGGTGGAGTGGGCTTGGGGGTGAACTTGCAGGAATACACAGCAGTTCCTTGCTGGTAAGTCCACCATAAACAGGCACAGGGACCACCAGTGGTGACACCCAACTCCATTCCAGAAAAGGATGCACTGCCGTCCCCTTCCCCTCCCATTCCTCAGAGGTGTCTGATGGAGGCTGGCAGAGGTTTGGCCTGTCCACAAGCCATCTCTCAGCTGACAGCACCAGAGTGAGGCTGTTGCATGTCAGGCACAACCAGGAGATGGCTTCCAGCAACATAGCCCCCAGAACAGCCAGCCCAGTGTGGGGGACAGGAACAGTTGGGACAGCACCTTTGGTGGGGGAGCACGGCCAAAGAAACAGGACCCTGCATGGTCAAGAGTGGAAACAGCCCCCGGCACAAGGCTGTCATGGTGAAGAAAGGGTGTCCAGGGCCTTCTGACACATAAACATCTTTATCTCTGGAGGAACAGAGACTGGAGCATTTGAAAGCAGCAGGACAGCTCTCAGCTGATTTGAGCAAAGCTAATCACAATGATTAATTCAGTCTTAATCACACAGAGTTTCTTCTGCTATTGAAGAGTGGCCTATTATTACAATTAATGCTATTAATAAATAAAAATTATTATTATTATTCACTCTTACATGGGGGCAGCAGCTCAGACTTGTCTGCTAAAAGGCCCCCTCAGTAGCGGGGATGAGCTGTGAGTAGTCCATCCCCATAAACTCTAGTGTTCCACAGAAACAGCATCAGCATCCTCTAAGGGAACAACACAGCCCTGGCAAACACCCCCTGCACTCTGGAGAACCAGAAAGAGAACCAGAGAAGTACCTCCATCCTCCCCTGTGCAGAAATGGTAACTGCAGCAGGACAGGAACCACTCAGAGAGATCTTTGTAGGCTTAGGTTTGTGCTGACCAGGCAGCCCCTGATTTGCACCTCAGTGGTGAACAAGAATATTGTGGGCAGCGGCCTCCTGCCTTCCCCACCAGCAAAGCCCCAAAGTATATACTCAATGTTAAATATGAGCATAAAACCCACAGACTGCTGGAACTGTAGGATTTAGCATTAAAGCAAAGTGTTTTGATGTGAATTCCAGGTTCTTTGTCACATGGCTGTTCAGTCTGGGTTTTCACAAGGAGCTCCTAAGCCAGCAAAAACAATTCTCTGAGTAAACAGATTGACTCAAACAGATTGCATGCATTTCTTAAAAGGGATTGCAAACCTTTGAGAAAAGATCTTAGCCACAGTCACAAGCAGATAAGAAAGAATTAGATTTACAGACAAAAACCTTGGTGACAGATCATGAACTGGGTTTCTGATACAAGGCCAGTGAGGGTGTGGGCATTATGAGTGTGGAAACATACAAGGACACAGCAAGTGGAACATAGAAACTGGCTCAAAATATGACTGGAAGCTACTTAAATCTCCCTTTTACCTAGAGCTGTGACTGCCTTTTTGGTAGTTTTTTGGAGGACATTTGAAGTTCTCCAACACAAGCACAGGACTGCTCACAGCAGCCATGATTCTCACATGACTCGTTGACATTAATGGAAGCAGAGCTTCTCCTTAGGTATTTGATATTTTCCTTTGGTTTTCCTGGTGTGTGTAATGTTTCTCAAACCCCCTTTAAATCTAAAGACACCACGTTCATAGAGTTACTCCGTGCTGCTCTGGAGCCTCCAAGTCAGGGGCTCCCAAGCAGCAAAGACCGCACATGAACAGCCCCATTTTTTTTTTTTAAATTCCACAAACATATGAGTCGACATTTGGTCTGTCAAAGCAGAGACTGCACTCCCCGCTAATGCTGGGGAAGCCACTCCAGCTACTCAAGCGGCAACTCCATGAATGCAAATCAGATTGGGATAGCCAATAAAAGAATATTGCATCAATTTATTTCACGTCTGGACGCAAATGAGACCTTTTATAGCGAGCTGTATTCGAAGAATTTGTATGCAGTTGCACAAGTGAAAATCATCTCACCAGCGTGGGGAGGAGGAAGCCTGGAACTTAAAGATTAAAGAACTCTGCTTGCCAGGCCCATGGGTGCCCAAGAGCTCTGCTATCCAAGTATTCGCCTCTTACTGTTGCTCTGGCAGGGCTGGAGATGTCACATAGTATTTCACTGGGTTTTTCCAACATCAACCTTACATGTCACTTGACTCAGGAGGAAATTGTGGGCACAGAAGGTGTAACAGACAAGGCAGCAGTTTAGAGGCCCTTTAGACCCTTCTATGACCCCAGCCCTGACTTGTGACGCCATGGCAGAACTCACAAACATGGGACTGAGTCTCCAAATGAGATTCCCCTGCATCTTTGCAAAAGCAATTCAAGGCCACTTAGGTTCCCAACATAAAAAGCAGACAGCAGAGGCCCTCAGACACTACCAACCAAATTCCCCCACTGATATTCACACTGAACGTAGGCCTGGGCCAATGTCAGCTACACCAAATGGGTGATAGAACGGTACCTCAGACCCATGCCTTAGGTCCCTTTCTTTCCCAGGCAGCTGCCACCCTACTCAATGGCCATCTGAGCTTCCCCCCAGGGCAAAGCATGTCCCACTGAACACCCACCCTATAGAGCAGAACTAGGGCTTCACTCATAACAAACTCATAGGGTCATTCCCAGCAAGGTCCTCCTACTCACAGAGAGGGGAAAGGATGGAAAAGAAGCAAAGGCTGGCAGTGGAACCTGCCCACTCCTGGGAAATGCTCATCATCCATGGTGCTTCAGCCACCGAGGTAAGCCCAGAGCTGATCCCTAGCCCCAAGTGCCCTAGGGAAACAGGAGAAGCTGCTTTTCTTAGAAGCAGCCCCAAACACCCAGTCCTACTAAAAGACAAAGACATAGTGACAATGCTTCCATGGAGCATCCCACCCCACACAGAACTTTACCTGTTAATGGAACTGACGCTGGGCACAGTGTCGTTGTCACACACTCGTTCAGCAAGGAGCCTGTCCCTGATCTCCCAGGCAAACATGGTGGGATTTTGGCGTTTGTACTCTGCAATTTTTTCAACGACTTTGGGTGTGGCGACCTTTGGTTTTGATCCTCCAATCACTCCAGGTTTAATACTCCCGGTTTCATAATACCTGGGACAACATCCAAAACAAAGCTTTGGTTATCACACACAGACACAGAACATGCTCTGAGATTTATAGAGAGCATCATTTCAAGGTAACTGAACCCCAGCAAATCCTGAGATACATCTTCACTTTCACATACACATTTCCTGCCTGTGTGGTTCTTTATCACCTAATAGATTAACTTATAGTAATTGGAATTGGGCCTCAGGATACAATATATATTTTTCTGTAATAGCAAGACAAAAGAAATAATGCAAGATTAAAGGGCATGCTGAGATCCAAAATTAACTGAAAATGTGTGTTATTAATCAGCAGTACTGGCAATAATAGAAACAAATCACACCAAAGACCACTTTTTGCAGCGGACTCTTTTGTAGCAAATTACTGTTTTTACAGAAATGCTGTCATTAATATCTACAGCTCGTTATGATTCAGAGTGACATGATGGCTAGGTATTGTTTTTTATTTGCAGCTCTGGAATAAATAGAGTAGCGTCTCTTTTTCCTGGTTTTTGATTTTAATATGCATACTATGATTTTAATAGTTCCTATTTTTCAAAATGTATTCTTTTCACCATTACATTTTCAGTAAATGTACTTTCAGTAGTTTCAATAACAAATTTTGAGGGAAAGGGAGCTGCTCATGCTCTGGAGGGGTCCAGCTGAGGCAGGGATCAGTTTCTGTGACCAGCGCTTCCTTGGGTGCAGCGTCTTCACCACCAGCAGCAGCTCTGCTGATGCCATGCCCCCAGGAAAGGTGGAGAATGAGATCCCTAAACCAAAATAAATCTGACCAATTTCTTCACATGCACATCACACAAGATATACTGCTTTTGGTAGCTTTGCCATAATACATGGTAGCTGAGATCTCTGGGCCCTGCAAGTCTTCCCCTTTAATAAAGTATTGAACATGCTGCTAAGAGCAGAAGTCCCATCTTACATATTGAGGGCCACAACGGAGACTGAGACCGTATTCCTCCATGCTGCAGTCAGGGCATTCCACACAGGAGGCTCTCTCACAGCCCTGAACTTCTTTGTATCTTCTGAATTTTCTCATGACCAGATTAAAAATAAACCCATGCCTACCTTCAGCTACCACCCTAACTGCCCTAATCCTGCACACCCCTTGCATATAGAGCAGCCCCCGACTCTGTCAGCCTCTCAACCAGGTGCCCACCAAGCTGTACTTGCAGCAGCTCAAACACAACCGCTCACTGCTCTATGCCCACATTTCTAGCTCAGGAGAACCTCCCAAGCAGGAAGACAAGACTGCTTATTAACATATTTTCCCTGCAACTATCTAACATAACCATTATACAAAAAAAAAAAAAAATTCCCCCATCTTTCCAAACAGTCTGCACAGCCGAAGTCTGCCTCACTGAAACATGCAATCATGTTCATCGAATTTTTGCCAGGCTACCTGTTCTTAGTGTTTTCAGGACAGCTCTGTGTGCAGGACCTAAAGTTCCTTTAAAGAGACTGACACCAAATTGTTCATACATGTTCTCAGATATTCTGTGTGCAAATGTTGACTCAGGCTTACCAGCCCCCATGAACCATTTATGCAATATCAATAATGGCAAGTGTTGAGAGATGGATTAGCCCTCCTGCTGTCCCTAAATGCAGTGAGCTTTAGGGCAGAGGAGAAAAATTTAGTTCCTCTCACACTTCCAGGAGGACATAACAAAAACAGTGGCAAACATGGCCCATAAACCTTCTAAAATCTTGCACCCCTGGGCTCAAAACCTTGGTTGCTGGCACCATTTCTGTGAGGAGGATGTAGAAGGCAGCCAGACAATACCACAAACGCTACGAGACAACAAGTCACAATTTTCTTAAATCTAGTCAAAATGATTGATTTCACAAATGTTTCTTAGCACTTTTCTCCAACAGTGCCCATGGTCAGTGCCCTGCACTCCAGGACAGCCTAGCCAAGAGGGGCACTCCCAGCAGTACAGGATGCTGTGCCTGTACAGACCAGCCAATGCTTTCCCATGGCTGATCACCACAGTAGGAAAGCCACACCAGTGAGGGCCCTTGCCACCACAATACTGCGGCTGTGATGAGCTCACCAGGGGACAAATCTTTGGTGTCTTCAGAACAGCAAGACCTCTACTCCCAAACTCTTTAACCTTTGCTCACCTGCCTGCTTTCATGGCCTCAAGGCCCGCCCAAGCACAGATGAGCCCACAGGAAGGCTCGCCTTGCATGGGACGTGCAGGATTGGGCCCACAACCCCTTCCCTAGATGCTGGGGGAGGTCATCGTGATGGGAACAGTTCTCACCCTGCACTGCCATGGACATCCCCCTCCTCTCCACCCTAGCAATGAATCTGGGTGCAGTCACAAGGCCTGCAGGCTGCATGCCTCCAGCATCCCTGACTCCTGTTTCCTTTTTAAAGGCAAGGATCACTTTAGCCAGCATCATTTAATGTGCATCACGTCAGGGCCTTTTGCTTATGGAGAGTTGCAAAGGCAGGTGTAGGGTGGGCCCCTCTCCAGCACCCCCCCCAAGGGGTAAGAGCTTCATTTGCCCTGCAACAGCTGGTTATCTACTTCTAGATGTTTTTTTAAAGCTGCATCTAATACTGAAAAATTCCAATAATAAAATTCCAAATGTAAGGATTTATCATAAGGATTCCCATTTTTCACATACATGCACACATATGAAAAAACATACACACAGAGATGCAATTACAGAGACATTTTACCCACTGTAATTATTAGTTAGGAAAATTATGAGCTATGAAATTCCAATTTATTGCTGACAACTTTAATGACAGAGCTCTGGAACCTCACTCTGAGCTCTATATTGCAAGTATATCTAACAGTAGACCTAAACTGCCAAAAGTAAAACCATCAGACTTTTGCCTGGTGGGTAAATAAATTGCCTGTTTCCAAGCTGTGTGTTGATCCTAATGGGAATTGGTGGCAATTCCAATGCAACAATGAGCATCACCAGCCAAACCACGCCAGTGAGGCAGGGAGCAGGAGCCTGTGTTACCTGCAGATGTGGAGCCATAACAGATTGAAACAGCCCATGGTGGGCAGTATAAAGCCCATGGAAAGTTTTCCTCTCTAAACCAGTCAAGGCATTTGTGTTCTTAAAACTCCAGCGGGAGAAGTGTGTGTAGTTTGCAGGGAAGGCATATCCCTGTGAGGAAGGCATGAGAGATAAAGCAAAGGCACCGAGTCCAGCCTACACTCTGAAACCAAGCAGGGATGTGGACACACTGGTCACGAGTTTGGACAAGTAGAGGTAGGATGGTTATGTGGAAAACAGTGACAAGAGCTGCAAAACCGGGCGCCTGTGACCCTGACAAATCTGACCACTTATATGGACACTGAGTGATCAACACATCCCCTGTGTGATACTACAGAAAAATGCCTGAATCATCTTTGCAGCTACGCTATGTCCAGGAGAACATGTTGGTTAGGAATAGGAAAAGAAAATTTTAAATAAAAATAATAAAATTCTAAACAATGAAATTAGCTGTGAAATCTTAGCAAACAGATCAGTAATTAACTTTTCCAGATGACAAAGAAAAACACAAGGGAAAAAAAAAAATCCCTTAATATAAGTTGCCCAAGTATGTAAGAATACCTGGGGTTCAAAACCATTTGAAAACTGTAACTTACACAAATTAGGTTTAGGTTTGCACAGAAGGTGTTTAAAGAAAAAAAAGAAAAAAAAAAAAAAAGCAAGCATGGCATTTTTTACCAGAATCTATGTCAAATTTTAAAAGGAAATCAGGAAATAATATTAATTCAAAGTTTAATATCCTGCTGCCCTAGTGTTTGGAGCAGCTCCTGGCTGAACAGAGAGCCACTCCTAAAGTAGCCAAAATATATTTAAGATGGTTACTAGCTGCTTATGGTGTTCCGTGCTCTCTTAATCCAGTAGAAGACTGGAAAAAAACATTTAATCATCAACAACGGGATAGATTGCAGAATAGCTTGTATGAATGCACATGTCACAATGTTGATGAAATATATAATGCTATTATTGTTTAAAAAAAGTTCTGTTCAGGAAGCAAAACAAGCAACTTCCACAACTTCTACATTTTTCACATTTTGCTGAATGTGACTGCCAGATTTCCCTTCCTGTTCAGAGAAGACAAGTGCAGGACATACACTATATGTACAGCAGATACTCATGGCATTCTGCACTTCGCATTAGAATTGCATACAAGAAACTGTAAAAGGGGCAAGCAAAACCTACGGATATTGGCTCTTTCTTTCCCCATCAGGCATATAAAACCACGACTCCTCATGCAGCTGCTCTCCTTACTGGACTGATCGCCTATCTCCGTTTGTTTGCAGCCTCTAGTTCTGGAACTGGCACTGACACTTTTCTCTAGCCGGACAGAGGATTTGTCGTCCCCCTTTACCTGCCAAGTATTTTGCTGACACAGCCATGGCTGACGCGGAGCTGCCGGGAGATGTCACACGGCCGGACCCCTTGGTGGGCGAGCTCCACGATCCTTTGGCGAACGACATCTGGGAGAGGGCGGCCGTTCACAAAAACACCCCCCAGCTGATTCACACCTCCATGTCCTGAAACACACAGGGGAGGGGGAGAAGGGCAGAAGAGCTGTGTGAGAGTTTCAGATGTCTCTGCAGGGCAGAATCTCCAGCCCCAGCGCTCTCAGGCGCTGGGCACCGCCTCCCCAGAATTGGTCCGATTTCCCCGAGAGGAGCAGGGAGGTGACCTCACTGCCGCAATGACACTTGCTGGAGGGGAGGACCGTCCTGCCTGAAGGCAGATGGGGCCCCCTCTGGGCAAATGGCCACGAGGAACCCCTCAATCATGTCCAGCACCCCGGCGGCGGACCACCCTCCTCCCGAAGTCGCATTGGCCCAGCCACGAACTCCAGGGCAGAGCTGGTGCTGTCCCGTGGAGCGGAGGCTTCTCAGAGCCGCTGGCTGGAAAGCCAGCGGAAAATAAGGCTGGGTAATCGCTCAGCCCACATACTGCCTCTGTCTAAGCACAGAGAGAGATACCTGAAATGAAACACGCTGTGTTTTGTTTTTCCCCAGCTGCCTTGAATTAAGCAAGTGGGGGAAGGGGAAGAAAAAAAAAAGAGAGAGAAAAGGGGGGAAGGAAGGAATTCGGAAGGAAGGAAGGAATTCGGAAGGAAGGAAGGGAGGGAGGGAGGGAGGGAGAAAAAGAAAGAAAGAAAGAAAGAAAGAAAGAAAGAAAGAAAGAAAGAAAAGAAAAGAAAGAAAGAAAAGAAAGAAAGAAAAGAAAGAAAAGAAAGAAAAACAAACTGCTCCTAGAATTTACAGCAGTCTTAGCAGGTATTATGATCCCACAGGAGCAGATTTGCAGTGTTCACCTTTAGCAAAGTGAATTATATATCTGGTCGGAAACAGGACCCGCTTGGAGGAATAGAAGTGAAACTGTAGACCACATGAACACAAATTAATCCTACGTACAAGAAGGTAATATAATTAACCCTTATGTTGTTATTCATCCAACTACTTATATTACGGCGGGGTGGAGGAACTAAAAACAAGCCATAGGGATAGTATAGATGCTAATTCTGGAACAAAAAATAATACGGAAAATCTCTCTGTTTGAGCAGGGTTGGAATCGTATTGAATAAGCTGGCAAGCCAAATGCCTCAGTGTTCAAAAAAAATTATACAGAGCTATTTTTATTTTAATCTTGTTATTTCACTATTGATAAACTGCTATCAAAACTTTGCAACCACCTTTTAAAACTCTCAGGACACATAATGAACCCCCATGAAATACTTGATGTTAAACACTGTGGCTAGCAGACAAGCGCCTGCTCTGCCTTCATCGGTGCAAGAGGCACACTCTGCCAGCGGCCCAGCCGCGGGGTTCCCTCCCGTGCGCCGGAAGCAGACACCGGTGCTGGGACTCCTGCCTAGATTGATGCCACGATGCCCAGGACACCGAGGCTTTGTGTGAGAGAAAGCTCGGTGGCGGCAGCTGCCCGGAAGGCTGCGAGGAATGAGACCTCGGGCTCCTCAGGGCTTTAAGTGCAAGGAATCGCGCACGGTGCGTTCAGCTGGAGAGGGAAGATCCTGTGGTGGTGGTCGGACAAGGGGAGAAGGAGGAAAGAAAGAGGGAAGGAGGAAAAAAAAAGGAAGGAGAAAAAAAAAGGAAGGGGGGAAGGAGGGAAGGAGGGAAGGAGGGAAGGAGGGAAGGAGGGAAGG
>NW_024581067.1:2655153-2658155 GCF_017639235.1 Corvus kubaryi | reverse complement strand
GGAGGGAAGGAGGGAAGGAGGGAAGGAGGGAAGGAGGGAAGGAGGGAGGGAGGGAGGGAGGGAGGGAGGAATTCGGAAGGAAGGAATTCGGAAGGAAGGAATTCGGAAGGAATTCGGAAGGAATTCGGAAGGAATTCGGAAGGAATTCGGAAGGAAGGAATTCGGAAGGAATTCGGAAGGAAGGAATTCGGAAGGAATTCGGAAGGAATTCGGAAGGAAGGAAGGAATTCGGAAGGAAGGAAGGAATTTGGAAGGAAGGAATTTGGAAGGAAGGAATTTGGAAGGAAGGAAGGAAGGAAGGAAGGAAGGAAGGAAGGAAGGAAGGAAGGAAGGAAGGAAAAGATTAAAAGATATGAAAATAGACGGAAAGAACAGGAAGAAAAGGGCAGAGAAAGCATCCTTAAGACATGCGTTTCCTCAGGGAAGCGGCCGACTCTACCCCTGGAGCCCGTCCCCAGTCCCCGGAGGCCAGCGGGAACCGGGCCTACCCAGGCCGGGAGCATCGACCCTCCAGGCGCCGGAAACAAAGGCTGGGGCCACGGCCGTCCCTTCCTCCAAACCTGCCACAGCTCTGGGCAGCGGCACCGGCGCCGAGCCTGGCTCCTGCCCACCGGGGCCTCTCTGCCGGGGTCGCGCTCCCGGGCGGCTGCAGACAGGAGGCCCCGTCGGGCCAGGGGTTGCTGGAGCTGCGGGGGCATCGAGCCGAGTCCGCAGCTCAGTGCGGGGATGAAGCAGCCGCCCCACTCCGTGCCCCTGTCCGCAGCCCGGGGCCTCCGTAGGGAGCGCGGACGGGTACAGACTCGGGGGCTATTTAGGGAGGGGGAAGCCCCGACGAGGGGTCGGCGGGCGTAACCCAGAGCCATGGTGCAGCCGGGGCGGGCGAGGAGCGAGTGGAGGCGAAGGGAGGCCGTTCTGGGTAGCCGCCGGCCCGGGTCGGGGCCGCTCCGGCTATCCCCAGCCCGCCTCGTCGTCCTCGCGGCCCTGGACGGCGGCAGCCAACGGCTGTGCCCACGCGGGACGAGGAAGAAGCGGGGACCGTGTCGGCGCCAGAAGGAACCGAAATCTCGCTCGGGACCTCTCCGGCCCCGGCCACCGTTCCCCGTGGCCGTGCTGCCAACCCGCTCCTCCCGCTGCCGCCGGCTCCCTCGTCCTCCTCCGCCTTTTTGTATGGGGGTCCCGACACAACGTCCACCCTCACGCCCCCGATGAGCCGCGGGTCCGGAGATCGTTTGGCAGCGAATGGCGCCGGAGGCTTCCCGGCCGCAGTCGGAACCGGAGAAAAGGCACCGGCGTTTTGGTTTTATTCCTTCTGTTTGCCCCGAAATTCCTGAGGAAGACATCGATTTTCCACAGCCGCCAACGAGGGCAGGCGCCACTGAAAGCCGCCGCGGCTGCTCCTGCCTGGGGTGTCCGGCCCCACGCGGGGATCCCGTCCTCTGTGGGCTGCGTGTCCGCTCGCCACCCGGGGCAAGGGGCACTCCGGCGGCGGGGGATTCCGCGCCCACCCCCCCCCCCCCCCCCGCCCCCGCATCGCGCGCAGCGGGCTTTCCGACCTTAAAGTTCGCCTTTGAAAAAACGTGATTTGGTTCAATGCCGGGAGAGAAATAAATGCGAGGATCGAACGCTGCATTGCCGCAAGACGGAAAGTCCGCTTTCACGGGGGGGGGCAGAGCCCGTCACCGGCTACCGTCCCGCTCTGAAACCGAGCGCCGGGAAGAGGGATGGGAAATGGGCAGATGAACTGGAAGAGGGGAGAGGACAAGGAGAGAGGGAGGGAATCTCCAGTCCCGGCGCTCGGTGGATTATTTTGCAAACAAATTTCTTTGAGTCGAAAGGCTGCGGTGCACCGGGAAATGAGATTAGTTCTACCTTAAATTCCCTCGCAATCTCTCGCCGTAATGCAGCGTTTAACTCACCGTGAGAGAAAATGTCATTTCACATAACACTGTGCTAATGGATAAGTCTTCCCCGACCTCTCAAGCACAACAAATCTCGGGCGAACCCATCGCGCACGACCTATTAAGTTCACCGGCTGCCCGCTCGGCCGCCCCACGCCGCGATCGTGACGCCATTCTTCGGGATTTAAAAAGACAAAAATCTTCCCTCTAGCCCCGCTCCTCGCCTTCCGCATTAGTTCAATTTGTTTGGTGTTTTTGGCGGGGTTCTATTTGTTTGTTTGTTTAAGGCCGTTTAGTTGTTGGGTTGTTTTGTTTGGTTTTTGTTTTGTTTTTGTTTTTTTTTTCTTTATTTCCAATTAACGAATTTCAAAATGTTGAAAGAGAAAGAATATCGTGCTGCAAACTTTTCCGTTCGTCGGAAATACCTGGCGGCTTTTTTCCCGGATATTTTATTTAGGGGGAAAAATAAACATATGCACATATATGTAACATCTATGTACTCATCTATGTACATAAGCGCGCGTCCATATGTACTGATGGCCGTACACACGTCTAGAGACGTGTTTATGTATCCATCTGCACAGATATACACACGCATTGACATCGGCTCTTTCTCTACGGAAAATAGCTCCCGCAGCACCCCTCCGCCGGCCGTCCACCGTCACACCGATCTTCCCGGTGGGGAAAACGTCGGCGGGCAACCCGACAGGGCCAGGGGAGGGAGACGATCGCGCGGAGCCCGTCGCGGCCGCTCAGACAAGTTGAAGGGCAGCCACTTACTGTGCATCGCTGCGAACGGGTCGTGCTTACAGTGTATTTCCATCGGAGCGGTCCGGGGCCAGGCGACGTCGCCGAGCTGATCTCGATTCGCCAGCAGCGCTCGGGTTTCGGGGTCGGGGAGGGAGCCCGCGAAAAAGGACGGAGACCGACCAGAACCAACCAAACAAATAAAAAACCCCAAACAAACACACAAAACCAAACCAAAACAAAAAACCAAAACCAACAAAAGAAACCTCAAACAAAACAACAAAAAAAAGAAAAAAAAAGGAAAAAAAACCCAAAAAGGTGAAAAATAATATAGAACAAAACCACCAAAAAAGCGAA
>NW_024581067.1:2543240-2650153 GCF_017639235.1 Corvus kubaryi | reverse complement strand
GCCAGAGGGAGGGCGGCGGGGGGGTCCGTCGGGGCCGCCCCGGGACCGACCCCGCCCCGCAGCCCCGCGCGGGCCTCGCAGCGCGCGCGGAGGGGGTGGCGGGCGGCGCTTCAGCACCGCGCGGGCGGACAGCGGCGTGGGCGGGGCCAGGCCGTCACTCAGCGCCGCGGCCAATCGCAAAGTTAGCTTGCTGGCGTTCCGCATTGGCCGCCGAGCGGCGGCGCTGCCTATTGGCGGGCCGCGAGCCAATAAAGAGCGGGGGGCGTGGCCGCACGCCCCCGCGGGCGGGTATGGGGGCTCAGCCACTCGTGACCGAATGCGTGGGTGGGTCCCCGTCGGGGCTGGAGGACCCCGGGGCCGCAGGACCCCCGACGGCCGAACGGCCCGTCCTGTGGGCGTGTGTCAGCCGACGGCCCGACGCAGCTCCCCGTGGCTGTTGGTCTCCCCGACGCCCGGACGGCGCGTGTCGGGACCGTGGGTCCCCGGCGCCCCCGGGAAGCCGGGCCGTGGGTGCGGGCGCGGAGGCGCGCGGACCGAGGCTGCAGTCAGGGAGGGTGTCCGCCTGCTCACGGTGCCCGCGGTCGCGCCGGGACTTGGCGGCTGTCGCCTCTAGAAGCGACGGGTTTCCACACAGGCCGCCACTCCCGCGCGTCCTGCCCCCCGGTGCTGCTGCCCCGGCCGCGACCCCCGGCTCGGCGAGGCGGCCCGGATGGTCTCCCTCGCCTCACATAGCCCCGCCGCGGGTGACCCTGGCGGCGTGGCAGAGCCCCGCTGAACCGACGTCCTCGCCTTCGGCCCGGCCGCCGGCATGTCCCCCCAGGGGGATCTTTGTCGGGAGGGGGTTGCAGGAGACCTTAACCCGCCGTCCCGAGGCGAGACCCTCCGGCCCCGTTGAACGCTTTAGGTCTCGGCGGCAGCGGGGCTGTGCCCCGGCCCCTCCTTCGGCAGCGCGGGGCCTGCGTCCGCTGCGGACGGGTGGGCGCGGGCAGAGTTTTCGTTGAAGTCGAAACTGCCGGGCGCGGCCGAGCCGCCACCGCGGAGTCGGCACGCAGAGTCCGGCCGGAGAACGGCGAGGGCCGATCCCTAGTCAGCCCCGCAGCCGAGCCGGGGCCCCTCGGGAGGGCCGCCCCCTGCTGCCGCTCGGCACCTCGTCTCGGGGCAGCCGTCGAGGATGGCGGGCAGGCTGGGCCCGGGGTTGCAGCGCCGTCCTGCGCGGAGGGCACGAGCGGGCAGGCAGGGCCGCCTCACATCCTGGCCAGCCTCCATTCCTGCCATGACCCTCCATTCTCTTTCTCCTTCTTCTTGCTCACCCGGTACTGAGGTGAAGACTCCTCGGCCCAACGCTCCACATGGGCCAGAGGCGGCAGAGGCTTTGGAGCGCTCTGTCCCGGGGCCTTCGGCCCGTCTTCGTCATTCTGCCCAGCCCAGGCAGCGCTGTCGGTGCTGCTGCCCCTGCGGACACCCCCGCTCCCGGCCGCCTCCGCCGCGCCATGAAATGCTTTATCGATTAAACGATTATTCAGGCGATTTAACTAATAAAAGGCCCTATCGATCGCTTCGAAATTACATTCCGCCACCGAGCCGCCAGGCCGCCTCCGCGCTCTCCACCGCCCGCGCCGCCGCCGCGCTACCCGCAGGGACGCCGTGACGGGGCTCCCGCAGCCTGTCGCCAATCCCCGGTCCCTGTTCTATTGCCCAACTGACCCCAGCCGCGGACCAAATGGACACCAGGGCGGCCACTCCACGGAATTCGGAGGTCTCGGCAGCCCGCCTTGCCGCCCCGACGGCCTCGCGGGGAGCTGGTGCCACCCCGCCCGGTTCTGCCTCGCGTCCCCGCTCACGTCGGCGCCCCCCTTGTCCGCGGAGCCACCGGGCTCCCCGCAGCCCCTGGCCCGAGTCCCACCTGTGCGGCCGGCTCGGGGTGTCGTGTAGGTTTTCTCCAGCTCCATTCCGGCTCTTCAGGACTTGGGGAAACGGAGGCAAGAAAAAGTTTCCACGTCGTATTGTAACCTCTTCCTTCTCCCTCGTTTTTTTCCCTTTTCTTTTTATTGTTTGGTGTTCTTTTCTCTTTTCTTGTATTTTCCGATTTCTTTTCCTTCTTTCTCGTTTTTTTTCTTTTCTTCTCTTTCCTCTTCTTTCTTCTCTTTTCCCCCCTTTTTTCTTTTCTTTTTTTTCTTCTTTATTTTCTTTTTTCTTTCCTTTTTTTTTTTTTGTGAGGGGCTCTCTCAGGTTGGAATAATTCAACTCTTCCGCTCCCCGCCGAGCTTTTGCAGCTGATCACTGGGCTGAAACTAAACGTTTTAGGTGGAAAAAAGCCTCTGAAGGAACCGTGAAATGATTAAGAAACTAAAGAGCTCCTCGCCATGTGAGATCATGTCCTGTTCTCTAAAACATCACAAGATGTCCCCAGAAGCAGCCAAAACCCAGGAAAAGTCTGACATGTGCTGTTAGCAGGAATCAAAGTTTGCTCTCAGCCGGCTGCCCACCGAGCGCTCCGCCGCCCCGGCAGCGGCGGCGGCACCTGCCCGCTCTGCCTCCGCTGCCCCAACCTGTCACCAACTTTTCAGCAGACCGACTTCCCCTTCCCGGGCCGGGAGTGACGCTGCCGCCCCCGGGGCCGCGCTCCCCGCCGGGCCGGGCCGCCGCAGGGGCGGGACAGGGAGCCGTCTACGGACGCCTGGGGGGTGGCGGAGAGACTCCCGCACCCGCATCCCTCCGGGCCTGCCCTGCCCGTTCCTGTCCCGCGCCCCTCGACGAGGGACAGCCCCTGGACTGCGGCGGGGACCGGAGAACAGCGGCCCAGTGGAGGCACCGGGGGCCTGAGCAGGATTTTCCCGGCCCGGGGGGCTTCACTCGGGCTTCCTCCCCCCGTACCTCCCATTCACGTGGCGGACGCAGACCCACGGCCGCGGGTGATGGTGGGGAGAGGGAAAGGGAAAAAATCACGAGACTTAGACCGCTCCAGGTTTATTGGTTTATTTTTCAGCAAAACGACTGAGGGTGGAAGCGGGAAATAACGGCCATTCCCGAAGGCCAAAACAAATTTCGGCTCCGCGCCCGGCGGGCGGTCCCACTCCCCGCGCCCAGCGGCGCCTGCAGCCACGCACCCGCGCACTCTCACGGCCCGCGGCCCCTCTCTCACGGAACCCGCCGAGACACGGAACCGATCCGCTGGCGTGGTCGCAGGTGGGCTCTGCTCTGCTCCCCTCCCCGAGCTTCCCCCTCTGCCCCACGGCGGCCGCCGCGCCGTAATATCAAGCAAGGGGCGGTGGGGTTTGGGAGCGGGGGACGCCACCGCTGCCCGTGAGCGGAGCGGCCCAGGGAGCCCCGCTCGGGGCGGGCGCTGCCGGGACGGGGTATGTGCCCGGTATAGAGACGCGAGGCCGACGAAGGGGCTCTCTCCCGGCTGCCTCGCCAGGCGCAGCCTCGCCACTTCCGCCACGCCGGCCCCTACTGGGAGCTGACATTGGACACAACTCTGTTTCCAAACTCTATCTTTTCCTTCCCGGCCATCCTTCCGCCTTCGACGCAGTCCCATCCTAAGTCCGGCAGCCTCGCGGGGTTCCGCGAGTGGGCCGGGCTCGGCCCTACGGGACCCCCGGCCGCCCGGCTCCGAAATCGAGGCCGACTGTGACCTCTCTCTCTTTTGCTTCCCTTCCTACCAACCTCTCTTCGCTCTCATTGTCTTACACAGAAATAGCCTCGCCGGAGCTTTCCACGGGCTCGCCGCGAAACACGACCTGCCGCGCCACCCGCCGCGCCACCCGCCGCTCCCGGATAGGGGGTTCTTCCCTGGGGGAGGTGCCCCCACAGAAGCAGGGCAAATGCACGGCAGAACCCTAGTCCCGTCTCGTCCCTTCAAGCGCTTGCCTCGCCTCGCTTTCCCCGGCCGAGCCGGCCTCGGCAACGAGAGCAGCCCGGGAGCGCTCCTCTGACCTCACGCAGGGAAAAGAACGAAAAACATTTTGTTGTCCTAAAAACAGGCCGTGGGCTCCCCCTCCCCTCCCGCCGCTCGACCCGGCCTGACAGAGAGCATGGGGAGGCGGCGGAGGAACCGCGGGGGGGGCCGGCCAGGCCCCACGCGTGTGCCAGCGCGGCCGTGGCTGCGGAGACGCGCGGGCACCGACCCGCGTGGGCCCGCGGGGTGAGCAGCTCTGCGGGGTGCGGAGCTCTGCGGGCTGGGGGACAGGGAGCCGTCCCCAGCCACGGTGCCGCGTGCCGGGACCACACGGACTCCCCAAATCCTGCTCGGCCATCTCCGCTGCCGCGCTAACGAAAACAACGCGGGGGCTTCGGCGGGGAGCGGCCCTCCTCGCCCCCTGCCAACAGAGGAGGGCTGGGACCCGCTCTGCTCTCCGCTCGGTGTCCCCCGGGGCGCGGCTGAGGGACCCCATCGCGCCCTAGCACCGACCCCCGCGGTGCCGTGACCGGGCGTGGGATTTAAGGCCCGGTGCGAGAACCGGCGCTTCAAGGACGCCTAGAAGAAGCCGCTGCTGTCTCCACGCAGGGGCAGTGCCTCGGGAGCTGGCAGGGTTGGGGGCTGCCAGGATCCCCCCAGAACGGTCCCTGGAAAATGCCTCCACTCTCAGCAGAGCAGCATCTGAGGGGACAGAGAGTCCTGCCATGGCAGAAATCCCCGGGGAAGGGGGTCTCGAGGCCAGACCACCTCAATGCTGCGGCTGCAGCCGAGGGCCCCCGACCTTGGCACGTCCCGGACTGCGCTTTGGAGTGGTGGTGTGCTTTCTGCACAAAGAAGGGTAAAACGACAGTGAAGAGAAAAGAAACGTGGCGCAGCAGAAATCTGGGTTTGGAGTTTTCCAAGGACAGTGGTTACCTGCCCTCACTGAAGAGAGGAGATCACGAACCCGGGCCAACCTTTTGTCGTTTTATATCTGATGCATAACGTTAGGACGTGAAGTGTTGCCCTCCCACCCTACAACGCTCACATTCGTCCTACAACGCCCGAGACTGCGCGGGGCTTGGCCTAACGCCTGTCGCCCAACGCATCTGGAGCGGCCGGAGCAGAGCGCCTCGCTTCCCCAGGTACTGGCCTGCGCTGCTCCTAGGACTGTCTCCTCTCCCCGTATTTTAGGGGGTTGAAGGGGCACAGGATTGCAGGGAGCATCCAAAGACCTGCACCACCTTTACAGTTATCTGCATTTTCTCATATTTCTGTAAAACACATCGACACAAAACATGGGAGAGGGGGAGAGCTGCTACAAGTTCTACCAATTCAATCCTCTTTGGCAGCATTTGGGGGAAGGGGGGGGAGAGGGGGAGAAGGGAAGGTGCGGCGCAGGGTGTTACTGATTTGGAAATAGCCGGTGTTCCTCTGCAGCACTACAGACTCTTTTTCCTCCGATGTCTGTCGTTTTGAATTCAAGGCAGAGGAAATGTATCAGCGATCCTGGCCCAGTGTGTCACCAGAGAAAAAAGTCAGCTCTGAGATGGGGATGCTAATTAGACTAAAGGAATTTAAAAGGTGTTAGGTGGGCAGTCCTGTGAAGTTGAGAGCCTTAGGTAGTATACTCGAATATCCTCAATGATCTTTAGAGAGCCATCACAAAAAGAGGTTTGAAAGAGGACAGCAGGGATTGGAGGCATGCCGTCAGCACTGGTCCACACGGAGGAAGTGCGCTGTCCCCCCAGACGATGATCTCAGAGATAGAGATGAGCACGGGGAGATGCTGACCGTCCTGTCAGTGCTCCATCCCCCTGCCCTGTCTAGTCAGTACAGAGAGAAGCCAGAGCCGAGGTGGCCCAGCTGACAAAAGCAGCAGGTTTTATTTTTGAGAGCATGAAAGGAGGGCAGGAAATGCTGAGAGACCTCTTTTTCAGCCGATATTCATAACTATTTTTCTTTCCCCTCACCTAACACTAACTTCTGTCTCAGATGTGTTGCCAGTTGCCAGGCATCCTTGTCAGTGTATTCCTAGGGGTCTTTCTCTGGTGTATTCCGCAGAGAGAGTCACTGCCAGCACAATGACCGGGTGAAATGCTTTTCTAAAAGACCTGCACGGAGCTTTTCTGTCTGGCACCGGGAGGGCTGCTCCCCTTGCTGGCCCCTAGGACTCTTTTTCTCCAGTCTGCAACAATAATGACTGGGGACTGCCTGGTTTTGGTTATAAACCTGTGTCGAAGCAGAAGGCTAACCTAGTTTATCATAGCATGAATAGCCCAAACCTGTTTCGTCAGCCTAGTGCAGAAGGTCTCAGGGCCACAATGAACACTTCGGTCTCCTCTGTCGGTCACTTTCACTGATCTCGAGTGTGGTTACTTTGATAGTTAAAAAGACACGGTTTTAAGAGTCAATGTTGCAGAACCGTCTGCCTGGTCAAATGCTTACGTGCACAGCTGAAAATGAGCCAGGATCCAAGGGAGGCCAAGCCACACCAGACGCTGGCTTCTACTGCTTCCTGAGAACTCTGTGAGAAACACCACTGTATCCTCCGAGATTACTGCAGTGATGTGGTAGAGCTAGGGCCTGGCCTCCCAGGAGCACAGCAGGATGCTTGACCCATCAGAGGGCCAAGCAGCTCGGGCTTCCCCGGCCTCTGCATAATGGCCGGTCGTTCAAACCCGGGGCAAGAGCATGACACAAGGCACCATCTGCAGCAGAGCTGGAGCCCTGCGGCCCATGGGGCATCCTGGCAGCTCCTTGAGAGGAAATGTGCTCGTTCAGATGTAGTGGTAGCAGTGGGATTCGGGCTGCTCGTGTGACCAGGATGCACAGCGGAGGAAAGAGACACCCTGAGGCGCTCTGGGGTGTCTGCAGATACAGAGCAGCTGGGCCAGGGGAAGTGGGGAGAAGGGCCAAATTGCTGATCTCTTTGCTAGACAGAAGGTACCATGGAATGCCTAGGGACTACAGAGGTCTGGGCAGAGCACAGAGCAGGAATTGGATCATCGCAGCTGTATGTCAGGGACCTCCTAAAATAGCACCCTTGAAGTCCACCCTTTGTCACCATGCTGGGACTTTGACAATGGCCCTGGGTGCCTGGCAAGTGAGATGCCCGGAGGGGCAGGTTGTCACCTCACTTCTGCATCAAGCACAACAGAGATTCTGCCTATGGGCCGCTGTGATCAGTGGAACAGCTTCCTGAGTTGTAAGCCTGGCTTCCTACAGCCTAAATGCATCCTCCCATGGACGTTTTAAGAGGAGGGGCCCGTTATGGCTATGTTGCAAAGTAAACAAACCAATAATTAGTTGGGTTTGGGGGTTTTTATGGGGGCTCTAGCTGGAAATAGTCGACTCCACTACACAAAGTTTGCTTTTCCAGTCTCTCTTGAGAAATTTAAGAACAGAAATTTCACCTCAAGTTCATCCTGTGCTGTAACTTTTGTGTTATGTGCTATTAAAATGTTGAAAAAGGTCAAATTGATTCCTTTGCTTTTGAGAATTGCTGGGAGAAGATGTAGATTGGAAGACAGGAATTTATATCACTGAATAGACACCAAGAAGAAAATTCAGTGTATTAAGTGAGTCCATTGCTAGACATAAAAGTGTTCAGAAAGCGCAAGCAGAAGACAGGATGTTAAAGAATCTAAGGCATTCTCGGGGCTCAAAAGCAGACATACTCAGTGTATTAGCTGTTACCTTTCCTAGATTAGGTTTCCTGTTATTAAACTGATACCCCTCTACTGATTGTAGAAAAAAGGATGGTGGGTTACAGCCTCCAAACACATAATTAACTCTAATCAAATAAGTGGAGAAGATCAGAAACTGGGTAGCTTCACAGTCCAACGCAGTCCAGAATCTTTCCAGATTGGGTGTTTAATGCCTACAGAATCACAGTAGAATATTCTCCTGATCCTCCTTAGTTAACCAGAGGCTGATTGTTAAGTAAGCACATCTCTTTGTTGACATGCTGCCACACACACAACTAAGATGCCACTGTAAATCCCAGCTGCCAAAGGATTTTTCATCCTAACATATTTTGCTTCCAAAGAGATTTCAAATTTCCACTTGAGTACTTACCACAAACCTCATATCAGCTGCTTTAGATAGGTGTTTTAACCATCACCTTTCAGTGGCTTGAAGAAAGGTTTCCATCCATGGTTTTAGGAAGCATGCCCATAGATGCAAGGACATGTAAATATGTATTTGATCCTGCTATTCACCAGGGCCTTTGTGCATCAACTGCTAGATGTCCACAGCAGGTATTCAAAGAAGAAGTACATGAAAGAGGGATGGAAATGTTTTTACATTTTCAACCCCCCAGGGCACACTGCTACAGCCCAGGAAGTTTCTCATTCTACAACAGCCCAGGGTAGAAGCCCCATTAGACAAACGGTCTGGGAATGGTTTGGGCTGCATAGGGGGGATGCACACCCTGGGATGCTGGATTCATCACTAAAATGGGTTTTGTGATAAGGAACTGGGGCAGCAAAGACTTCCTAATAGCATTTTGCTAGATTTTCTTAATGTGGGCCAGAAGCAACCAGGGTGTTCATCTCACTACTGTGGACAATCGAATGTCCCTTAGACAGGAGGCTGTCCTGTGCAATAGCTCCCCGAACTGGCCCATGAGCACAGATCCTGCTGGAAGGGGCGTGTGGCTGGAAGGGATAGTATGGGATCATGTGGGTGGGGACCAGGACCAGAAAGGTGGGGCAGGGATGCCTGGGAAGGGATGTCTGACATCAGCGACATGTTGTGCAGGGCTGTGGCAGAGCAGCTCACAGGGGCAGCCAGGGGATTTCCCACACAGCACCTGCAGTCGGGCTCACTCAGATGTCAGGAAGGAGCAGATGACAGCCGGGCATGCACAGAGGTCACATATTCCAGTTGTGATGCTCAGGCTTTCCATCACCACATCATCCTCAGACGCAGCTAGAATGGTCTCTGACAGAGGAAATGGCCAAATCATGACAGTGGGGCAGGCCCTGTGAATAGCATCATCACTGAGGTGACTCCACAATGTCTGTTCAGTGCCAGACTGGCAAGCTTTTCCACTGCAACACCACCTCTGCTCAGCTCCAGCACATTTCTGGGGACCATTTCTTCTGTTTTGCATCCTGCCAGGATACTCAAAGTCTAGGCCAGACCCCTCCTCCTTGCTGGTCATCTCCCACCCCTGTTGAAATCTGCTGCTTGCCCATCAGGCTGTTCTGTTGCACGGCACTGCTTGGCAGGGCACTGCTCTGACAGTGACTCACAAGGCTCAGAAAAATATCTGTTACCCAATGATAAAGAAGAATAAAAAAGGAAAAGAGGCATTTGTTATTTGTA
Source organism: Corvus kubaryi (assembly GCF_017639235.1). Classification (NCBI taxonomy): domain Eukaryota; kingdom Metazoa; phylum Chordata; class Aves; order Passeriformes; family Corvidae; genus Corvus; species Corvus kubaryi. Next base: position 2,640,921 of record NW_024581067.1, on the reverse strand, counting down.
CTTTATCAGTGATTTTACTTTAACAGATGGGGAAGGTTTCTTGCCTTTTCATGGCAAGAATTAGCTCCCCCTTTTTGCTTCTACAGCATTTCTCTCACCTGTTCCAAAGCTATTAGCCTCTCACACATTGCAATGCAATAAAACAAAGCACTTTCTTCCCCTGAAAATGCTTCTGGGTACTATTTGAACCCACTGGGCCTTAAAGAATATCCAATGTGGCAGCAACAGCTTCTAGAGGGCCCAAATCCTGCTGTGTCCTGGCATCTCTCCTCCCTCCACCTTTGTTGCTTGCAAAACTGGGAGCTCCACCCCTCCTGTGGTACACAAAGCACACCACACACCCCCACACCACACCATACACGTGAGCATGTGAACAACATTTGCATGGAATTACGCACTGAATTTCTCCATGGAATTCGTCCAACAAAGACCCTGCAAGATGATGGTAGATGCAGGGTGTGCAGGGTGTGAGTCACTCTTATTGGTCCTGCTACATACAGCAACAGGTCAGGGTGTTTTCAGTTCTTGCATTCCTTTGAGAATAACTACCACACAAGATTGTTTTTCTCCTCTCCTTAGGTATTTTTGGTGTAATTTCTCTTTCTTTATTTGCATTCAGTCTGATTCTGCAGGGGTGGCAGCTGTGTTTGGAGCAGATGACAAAGAGCTCTGCTGTTTCTCATCACACTGTAAATGGTCATTAGCTGGGGACTTTAAGAACAATGCAAAAATCTGTTTCATTAACTCCCGATTCTGCTTACCTCCAATTATATAACTCTATGAAAATTACCAAGTCTGAAATATAAAAATGGTTTCTTGTAATTGAAAGCTTTTTTAGGCAAATTTTGAAATCAATAAGAAGAAAATTAAAAAGGAGTGGTTTGATAACGCTTACCCTGTTTGCTCAATATATAGCTGTAACTACCATGAAAAGCCATTTACTTCATGATATGTTCTGCAGGAAAGAATACTGAGCAGATCTGGAGAGGCACTTTAGACAAGGGCGTGATATAAAAGGACAAGGGGGAATGGCTTCCCACTGACAGAGGGAAGGGTTAGATGGGATATTGGGAAGAAATTGTTCTCTGTGAGGATGGAGAGGCCCTGATACAGGTTGCCCAGAGAAGCTGTGGTTGCCCTATCCCTTGAAGTTTTCAAGGCCTTGTTGGATGGGGCTTGGAGCAACCTGGTGCAATGGAAGGTGTCCCTGCCCATGGCAGGGTGTGGAACTGGATGGTTCTCAAGGTCACTCCCAATCAAAACTGCTTTATGATTCCATGATGCTCCCTGGAGAGTGCCCTGTCATTGCCCTCTCAGCTGCTCAAACTGGAAGAAAAGACTCAATTCCACCACCTCTCTTTCTCAGTCTCAGAAATTTGTTTGAACTGTGGCTTCAAGGATGAAACAGTGTCCAAAAAATGCCCAGGTGTGTTCCTCTCTGCATGGCTTATGGCAGCCTCATGACATAGGAGAGACTGTGAAGATAAACCCTCGTATTTAGCATCACTAAAGCGGAACAAAACACTCTTTAGGGGAATTTCCTCACTGCTTTTACAGCTCTGCTCTGATATTTACTTCACTCATTAGTGCTGCTATTTTAGTTTTGTCTCTACTTCTTGCCCTGAGGGGTATGAATTATTTTGAGTATTGTGACCAATCTGGGGGGAGTTTTTCAAAAGTTTTGCAGCAAGGCACATGGGACGTCACAAAACACTTGTTTCCCGAAGGACAATGCCAGTTGCCCAGCTGGAAGACCCCCTCTGGAAACTCCAAGTGTGACAAAGGTCTTGCTTTTTGATAGGGCTGCCTTTCTCTCTTCCCCTCCCTGCCCCTTGGAGTTCCCAAAGAAATCACAGAGAACCCACAGTCCAACTGCACCCACACCACAGGACAGGTGGAACTCATCACCATGGTGAAGGAAGATGTTCTGGTCTGGTCAGGAGGGCTGTGAGCCCAGCTGGGTCTGTGCAGAGCACGGGTGATTAGTGGGTGCTTCCCCATCTCTCTGTCTCACTGTCTGGTCCAGCAGAGAGGACAACAGGCAAGCTGCCACAGTGACACTCTTCAAAAGTAGGTCTGTCTCAGCCTGAGAAAGGAAGTATGGTTGTACCGGATGTACAGTGAGAGAAATTACAAGAAGAAAAATGAATTCAGTCTGGAAAAATAGGCTCTAGCATGGAAGAGGGTGTTGGTGGGCATTTGGGGTAGAGGGCAGGGTTATATGTGTGCTAAGATCTGCCAGGTCTATACGATCAGGGCAAAAAGATTCCAGGATGAACTAGATGATGAACAAGGCAAAGATCAGAAACTCTCCATTGCTGTTGCTTCACCCTTTTGTCTCGAATCATGACACAGTTTTTGTTAAAAGCCCTGCCACTTTGGTTCCTGTAAGGCTCCTCAGGCTGCCAGCTCTCTGTGGACAGAGCAAGGCATTTCACATCGGCAGCACTGCAGAGGAAAAGATTCAAGTGGCAGCTTTTGGGCATGCAAAGCTCACAGCAGGTAAGGAAGCTCCATGCTATAAGGAAAAACTGGCTTTTGTTAACTACGCTACAATCCTGTGACTGGTGACTCAACAGTTCTGACTGCTGAGGGTTCTTTCTAGTGCCTTATCTGCAGGAGTGACACTTAGGCATGGCAGCAGTTTTGATGACTGCCATGACTAGGGATTTCAGGAAGGAGCACAGGCATCCTAGAGGACAGAGCAAGCCCAGCCTGTGTATGCCTATCCCTTGCATCAGTCAGCCCCCAGACTGGCACTGCCTGTATCAAGGTGAGGGGAGCAGACCCACCTTGTGCACTATCATTGCCTCAACAGCAAGGATATTATGTGCCCCAGAGAGATAGAATACAAGTGGGACAGCTTGGGCCCCCTTTCCTCCCAATCCTCCTCAAATCCACACTGACTAACAAAGGTCATCAGTGCCGCAGGAACTAGAGGTCTCAGCCACAGCCTGGCTTCCTGGCACTCTGGCAGCCATGCAAGCTTCACCAATAAAGACACCATACAAACACACTCCTTCTCCTGCTCCTAATATTGTGGGTTGTTTTTTTTTCCAGAAGAATACCACTAGCAGGCTTTCTCCACCCATCCAAGTGTTCTTAAGAAGCAGTCATGGTGAGATAGCAGACCTGAAATGCAGATCCTTGTCCTGTACAGGTAAGCCACCTGGCTCTCATACTAATTAATTATATGAACACGGTGAATCCTGCCTTGCAGCTGGATGAAATTCAATCTAACAACTTCATTTTCTCTGGTTCAATACCAGCATTTTAAAATAGAAAATCTAACTGTATACTGCAGTCTTTAATCCAGCGTTCAGGATGGAGACCTGAAGTTTGAAAACCACACAGAGAAAAAAAATAAGGACTTTTCTACTTGCTGTATTTGCTATTTGAATATTGCAAATGATTTTAAAAACAGAGTTGTACATGTATATCAGATATCATTTGGAGTAATGAGTGTATATTTCTAATTTTCCCAATGCCAACCTAACAACCCATTTCCAATATCATGCATAATAATTAATTTGTTTTCTGTATAGTAATAAGATTAACAACTTCACATTTACACGGGGTACTGAGTTATGTTCAAATAAAATAAGTTCTAATGAGAAAAATTGGAAGTGGCAGCAAATCAATGTTCCACTCAGCAATCCAAGTTTATGTGTGTTTGTCTATCTTTCCTGCATGATTTTTGTCAAAGTTCCACTGTAAACAAGATAATTTCTTTCATGTTGAGTTAGCCTGGGTAAATATGTTTAATGAACAACAAATACATTGTAAACATTGAAATAAATCTAAATACCTTAGAAAACATCCTGGAAGCTATAGGGTGATTCAACAGACAGTATGCTAAATAGGAGGCTGCTCTGTGTGAACTCCCCATGGAGAGAAAGCACGGCATGGTTTCAAGCTAATTTTTAAATGCTTTATTTTAAAAGATCTGCCCATGTAACATGCATCTCTGAAAGTAGCTTCCTTTTGTCAGTCGGACTGGGAAATTTGCTTTCTTTTCAGTAAATTATTGAAACAGTAGCCAAAACCAGTGAATTCTAACTAAGCAGGACAAAGACTAGGGAGATTTGTAGTTTTTTCTGGAAATGGATATTCATGGAAGAGACAGTGCTCCAATACTCTGCAGTGGCTGTCTGAACCTAAACCTCCAGGATTTGTCCTAACAGCCCTTTTTCCAGGACTCCCACTTAAGCCCACATCTCCCAGACACTTCAGTAATGAGATGATGGACACACTGCTGCAAAACACAGGAATGAGCCATTTTCCCTGGATATTATGTACTAACATTGAGGGCACCTGCCAGTACCAAAGGTCTCTACTGCCTTTCACATCCAAGGAAGCTGAGCTCTGCCCACTGCGATATGGGTCAGCACGTACCTGTAAATCCCCTGCACAACTGAAGCCCCCTACTACCAGGCAAAGCCCGGATCTCTTCCCAGGGCAAGTGGGCCAAAGCGAGGCCAGCCATGGTGCCAGAGCATCTCCAGCACAGCTCCGAGGATGGTCCAGCCCAAATTGCCAGATGGAGAGTGGTGAAAACGAAGCAGCTATTAATAACTTGTTTGTATAGTTTCCGGTACACTCGTTCCCTTGCCTAATTATAGGTGACTCAAGGTTCACTGCCCAACTGCATGGCCATCACTTCCCACAATATCTTCAGTTGCTGACACCTTCACCCAATTATAAGAGTTTGGGCTGAAATTTTCCACATCATGTATATGACTCAGACTATGGTTTGCCTTTTGGGGTTTCTGTTTGCTTGTCTGCTTGTTTTAGAAAAAGCTTTGATTAAAAGTAGTAATTTCTCAATGACATAACAATCACAGAATCATAGAATATCCTAAGTTGGAAGGGACCCACAAGGTTCATCAAAGTCCAACTCCTGACAATCACTGGTGGAGTCCTAAGAAAATTTTTTTCACAGTAAGTTTGTTTCAGGACACTACTTTGATCCTTTTTGCCATGAGAACTTCACATTTTTGGGCTCAGGGACTCCTCCAGGTGACACATCTACCTTTCCCCACAGAAAGCTGTACATGCTTGAGGACATTGTGAACTGCTGCTTCCTGTATCATCTGTGGACATTGGACAACTGCCTGTTCAAACCATCAGATTCCCACATACATTGAGCAGCATCTTGTCTTCCTCCCACCTCCTACTTCTCCCCAGCCCAGCTGTGTGTTAGCTTCATAAGGTCAGTGAGGAGTGTGTTTCAGCCTGGTCTGAATGGGCAACCCTTTAGCCTAGGCTTTGGCCTCCCAGGGAAGGAAGCAAGGTTCACTGGCCAAGAGAATTTAGATCCTTCCCTAAACATGGGACTGTCATAATCTAAACACATAGTGAAGCCTGTCTGCCCACTGACAAGCAACCGGTCTGTCTCTCTCCACCACAGGAACAGCCTAAGAGGTTTTCAGAGACGTTTCTTATCTACAATGTGTGGGAACTTCACCTAAACAGACGCAATATTTGCTTCCTCCACCTTATCCTAGAATCATAGAATAATTTAGGTTGAAAAAGACCCTTAAGACCACTGAGGAGAGAAAACTACCCCCCTCACCTTGCTCCAGCCCTGCTGTGTGAAACCCTGCCACTTGTGCTCTTCCCGATCACCCTGCTCCTATTGCATGCCATACCTGGACAGGCTTGGTCACCTTGAAGAGATCAGCAATTTTTGCTAATTCTGTTGCTGAAATAAGTAGCAGCTCAACTGGACGCTCAACAGGATGTTGAGCTAGTTCTCTGTGTTTGCAGTGGAATTAGCTAAAATTGCAATGTTTAAAAATAGCTCCGCATACATCATCATGACCATGACGTTCTTGTACTGGCAGAGGTCTTTACCACCCTGCTTCCCATCAGCTCAGGAGTGATGGCAGCCCTGTGCCACCAATACCTCCCGCCAGAGCAGCAGCCATCACAGGCTAGCTTTCCATTGCCCTGGCAAAGGGCAGAGAGCTTTGCCTCCCCAGTGATATGCTGCCCTGAGCCTACTTTGCCTAGGCTTATTATGTCCTTTTGCAGGAGACATGGTGTTCTGCTCCTGCGGGGTCCCCAGGGATGTGCTTCTCCAGTCTCTATAACAGAGACCAACTACCCCAAGGTAGACACAAGTGGACACCTCACAGACCAGCTCTCCCGTGGATGCATCGCCACCTCAGGAGGCTTCTCTCTGCCCAGCAAACACAATTGAACGTCAGCTTTTCTTGTTCATAAGCACCATAGACACTGTGAACTCAGAGATCTTTGGCGGCAAGGGCCAGAGACTGTGCCTAAATAGTGGTGTCTAGACATGCCAACATGGGCTGTCCCTCCCACAGCTCTGCAGCGATGGGCAGGAGTTCTCCTAGAAGGCATCTGAACAGCCTAAGGCAGGAGGAATGCAGCCAGGCTGAGGCTAACTGGACACTGTAAACAACACAATTCCTTTTCTGTTTGTCCTCCAGAAGGGAAAAGTGAAGGAAGAGGCAGTGGGCTGAGTGGTGGCCTCGTGGCTAATGTTGCTGTGTCTGTCCTAATAGCTGTCGGCACTGGCAGTGCACCAGCTGTCACACTCATATGTCACACAGCTCAGCTTGGGCTGCTCTTGGTGCTTTTGCCCCTGCATTGGCTGCACACTCTGTGTTAACCCTCCTTACTGCCAGCCTTGCATGAGACACCTGGGGCCTGGCCCTGTCCCCAGCCAGCTGCCCCCAAAGGCCATTCAGATCAACCATGGCTCCACAAATGCCATGGGGAGCAGTGGCATTTTCAGGTTGCTGCAGGGGTCAGGCCCCACGGACCATGGGCTGTGGCACAGCAGGGGCGAGTGGGTTTGTTCGGGTGTCTCTGTCTGAGTTGTTATTCCACCTGGGGCTGCAGACCATATAGCCCCTGGGGGTCGTCAGTCCTGAACATGCACAGGAATGGTATCAGAAGAGAGGAGAACCTGAGAGCTCACTTTGCCTTCCTGAACTCCCAGCATCACTCTCCTGGTCTATCCATCCTTGGAGCAAGAGAAGCAGCCTCTGGTAGGATCTTCTTCCCATACACAAGCGCTGCAAAGACCACCAAGAAGAAGCACAGTACCGGGAGCAGGTTTGGGGAGTCGCATGGATTGGGGCATGTGGCTTACATTACCAGCCTGAGCAGAGTGTGCTTCACACCCCGGGTGCTGCCTGATCTGGTCTTGGTGTTCTGCAGGACCTCCAACTTGCAGCCCCTACATCACCACCCCTCTGATTACTGCCAGTTCTTGGCAGAGGCTGTGGCATCCACCAAGGGTGGGAGGGCGGGTCAGGGTCCATCCTCCCACAGCCACAGCTCCTGGCCTAGCCAGGGCCCAGGGCTGAAGTGGGGGATGATGTAGAGTTCAGGAAAGAGAAGAGGGGTTCACCTTGCTGCAGAAGCAACTATACAGTAAGCTGGAAAACTAGCTGGGCTGGATTTAACTGGAAATTCTCGTGCACCACAGGAAGATCATCTGGACTACAAAAACTAAACCTACACCTAGCAGGAGTGAGACCTCTGGGGATTCATTCCTGTAGATGAATTAATGATATTTGTCTCAGATTTGTGACAGAACGGGATAAAATCTCTGCTGATGTTCTTCCCAAAGTGAGAGCAATGTGAACAATTGTGAACCCCTGGAAGAGAGGCAGTGAAAGAGCTTGGTGTTTCTCACCCAAGAGTGAGAAACAAAGCTGAGACACAGTCAGAGTGACCCTGGGGCTGGCAGCACAGACCCTCTCCCTACACGGGGCACACAGCAAGGGGAAGAGGGGAGAATTGGGTGAAGAGATCTTCTGCAGTGAGACCATGCAGACACCTCATGTACTGCTGCGGGAGGACGGATAGGCGGTGCCACGGAAGCAGAGGGGTTGTGCTGCCTGTGTGTCACCCGGATGGGTCCCATCCCACCCCTCCCACCCAGGCCAGACAGGGATCAGGGGAAGGCATGCAGGGAGGAGCCACACTGGGTGTAAAGGGCTGAAAACTTTGTGGTTCCAGGTTGCATGGGCTGCCTGAGTTGTCCAAGAAGTTGAAAGTACTATCTATAAGCACCTTCTTGGAGAGAAGAAATTTGACAGAGGGGGCTGCTCAGTGTAGCAGGCACACTTAGAGCATGACCCAGCATCTGGAGCATTTCGGGCCAAGCTTAAGTCAGTGTGAAGCAGAAGCCTCTTCCATGGGCACCCAGCAGGAACAGTCCATTTCCCACCAAAGGCTGTGGTTGCCACATGCCTCAGGTTGCCTGTGCACATCTCCCAACATCTCACAGCAGGGAGCCATGCTCCAAGGCTTCCTGGAAAGTTTGTTCTGCAAGCACTTAAAATTTCATCATCTGAGACAGAAAACTTGTGGGAAATGCAATATTAGACAAGACCAAAGTCTTGGAGGTAAAATAACCAGACAGGAATATCCTGCAGCTGTGTTTGCTAGTAAGGGTATTTACCAGCCTGAAGTCATTGCTCCTTCCCATTGCCTCAAACTCTACCCTCCCAGTAAATGGAGAGACAGGGACCATGTCTCCAGCTGGCACAGACTGACTCTGCTCCAGATCTGTGCTAATACCCTTGTTTACAAATGGCCTGACACACTCTTGATGCTAACAAGTAAATAGAAGCCTGCGGTTCGATTTACTATGCAATTACACTTGCAAAATAAGAAGGAAAAATAAGCTTGTATTAAGCACTGATACGCACATTTTATTCAAGCACAAGTGGCATATGACAATGTGGATTTGCCCTTTGAGATGTCAGAGTTTAATGAAGTAGGAGAAATCCTGCAGAGAGTAGCACAGGACTTAGATTTCTCCTTATGAGGATTAACTTCATGTCCCTGTTTAGAAAAACAAACATTTTCTGCAGTAAATGAAAGTTGTCCTCCAGCTCAGAATAGCCTTCTACCATCACTGCCAGATTACTTTGTCCTCTGCTGGCCTGTTCCTGACAATGCACATATTTGTAGATGGACCTGCAAGCCCTTGGGTCACCTGCAACCCCTGAGGTCCTGGCAGTGACAGATCTCCGCATGCGTAAGGTCCAGACTTTCTTTCTCAGACAAAGTAATATACACTCATATCTCCATCTTTTTCTGGTGAAGAAGACCTGCAGCCTTGGGGAGTGCACTGGAGGGTAGCCTGTCATTGTATAGTGGATCACTGTATCTCATGCTCACAGTGAAAGGCTGTCCTGCCTGTTGTTTTCTGGACAAAATGTGCAAGACGATGATTTTGCCACAGCCTCAGGGCACTGCTTAAGCATCACTGAAACTACTTGGCTTTGGTTCATTTCTCAGCAGAGACTCATTTAGATACTCCATATTAGACTGTCTTTAGCAGCAGAACAGAGGTACTGCATGCAGATCATCCTTCTCTGGTCTTGATGCCCTCAAGGGCAGGTACCCCCAAAGGTACAGTATCTGCTCGAAGGGCTCTGTAGCTGGATGCAGCCCAGTGAGCCCCACAGACTTGATGGAAATCATCCAGCTGGAAAACTGGTTGCTGCATTTCACAGTCAGACTGATGTTCAGGCCAGAAGCTGAGCAGAGGAAGAGAAACATTCATTCTGGAGGAAACAGTGACTTTCCTGGAACAACAACTCTTCAGGCTTCCATGAGACTTCCCTTGGAAATCCCTGCTCAACACCTAATTTCAGAAATTAAGGATTCAGAAAGTCCTACAGAAAGTGAAAAATATTCCATCACCTTCCAAATAAACAGGTGAGCTATGGCAGGTGATATGCACCTGGGAGTGGTGAACATCCCATACTGAAGGTTCTTTTCTGTCAGCACAAGAGACCACAGCAGACTTTCCACTGACTGTGACAGATTTTGGATGAGGACTGCAGACAATCTCAGACCCCATGAACTAGAGCCCCTGCAGCCCCTGCCCCTATGCCCTTGCAGCAGTTGCATGCCCTGTCACCAGCCATTTGGTTGCAAAGGTGGGAATTTAGTAGTATAATAAATGGTCACTTCATAAATCAGTCTTAAAAGTCTTCTACTATTGTGTTGTGTCTGTGTCTTGAACCCTGTTTCCAAATTTGCTCCTGAACCATCTCCAGGAATAAATTCTGTGCTGAAAACCAAGCCTAACTGCCAACATATATGTTCATGCTAGTGAACTTTTAGTGAGAATGTTATCAATCAGCAATTTCTCCAATAACTAATGGAACACAGTCTGAAGATCTATTCCCTATAACCCTATCTGCCTCACTCACCTTATACTCAGTGTATTAATCCCAGTTTTCCCCATCACATCTCTGGCTTTCTGTGCAACCTCCTCTTCCCTTCAACTTCCACGTCCCCAGCAGCGACCATTTCACAGCTCCTGTTTCCCCATCACCCTTCAACAGCACCACTAACCCTCCTGCAGCCCTGATAACAGCACTATGCAAGAAGCAACATGTGTTCTGGCTGGTCCCAGGCCACCTCTGAGCCAGGAGGCCACAGAGACCCTTGCTGACCCCATTCTGGACCCTTGTGCCCAGCGAAGACATGAACCTGCCTCTCTCTTCTCTGTATAGATATTGTTTTTCATGAAAACACTAACTATTGGGTTTGCATGGCCAAACTTTGGTAGTGGGGGGGTTACAGGGGTGGCTTTTATGAGGAGCTGCTAGAAGCTTCCACTGTGCCAAGCAGAGCCAATCCTTGGCAGATGAAAAGATAGATATGCCACTGGTCAATGCTGGGCTGATCAGAAATGGTAGAACACCTCTGTGATAAGGAGAAGGAGAAGGAGAAGGAGAAGGAGAAGGAGAAGGAGAAGGAGAAGGAGAAGGAGGTGGTTATTGCACAGTTGGACTTACAGCCAGAGAAGAGCACGGTGATAATATGTGAAGCAAACTCTGCAGACACCAAAGTCAGTGAAGAAGGATGGGGGAGTGTGCCAGTTTGGATAAATTTGGAGGAAAATATCCTCTGATAGAAGGCAGGTTACAACCAGCCCTCCCCCACCAGGTTTGAGAAAATGAAATTTTCCTCAGAGGAAAGCGAAAGAGATAAAAACTATTTATTTTACAAACACACAATAAAAAGGATAATGATGCTAAATAATAAAACCTCTCACTGTGGAGAGAAACCCGGGAAAATTTCAGAGTCCTTCCATAGGTCTCTCTCCCCCTCCTTGGAGCTGGGTCATGGGCCCATCTCTGGGCCTCGGTGAAGAACTCTCCCGAGGTGTTCTGATGTTGAAACAGTCCAAAAAAAGAAGAAGAGAAAAAACCAAAGTCCCAGAAAAACAAAAGTTCAACTCTCTGTCTCCCTCTGGATAAAAAAAAGGCTGAAATCTGGCTGAAGAGCAAGCAGGGTGCTTCCTCCTGCTCCTATTGCCGCCGCAGGACGCAGAGGAGAGTGTATATCTCTGTGTCCTTGAACAAACTGCTTTGAAAAGTTTTGCTCAGTTTTTTTTCTCTTCTCCTTCTCAGGCTCAGTTTAAATGCACAGAGAGGCACAAAATTAATTTCCAGGCATAAAGCAGCAATAGGGGATACACATCATAAAGTCACCCCAAGATACTCCAGGCGCAGGAGCTGAGACTCCTCTGCAGCCCATGGTGAAGACCAAGGTGAGGTAACTGTGCTCCTGCAGCCAGTGGAGGTTCATGGGGATGCAGAGATCTACGTGCAGCCCATGGAGGAGACCAAGGTGGATGCCTGAAAGGTGGTTTTGACCACATAGGAGGCCTGTGGAGAGAGGAGCCCTCACTGGAGCAACCTCTCCTTGAAGGACTGCACTCCAGGGAAGAGTGACTCACTCTGCAGCAGTCTGGGAAAGACTGCTGCTCGTGGGACGGACTCATATGGCAGCAGTTTGCGGAGATCAGTGGCTCATGAGATGGATTTACGTTGGAGAAGTCATGGATATCTATCTCTTGTGGGAGGGCCCCCATGCTGGAGCAGGGGAAGGACTCCTCTCCCTGAGCAGCGGGAGAAACAACATGTGATTGAACTGACCATAACCACCATTCCCATCTCCCTGCACTGCTGGTGGAGGAGGTAGAGCTGGGAAGGACAGTGGGGTGGAGAGGGGTATTATGAAGATTTTATTTTACTTCTCATTATCCTGCTCTGATTTTGTTAGTAATAAATTCAATTATTATCTCCACTTCTAGTCTGTTTTGACGGTGACAGTGTTTGTTGAGTGATCTCTCACAGTCCTTCTCTCAACTCATGAGCCCTTTGTTATATTTCTTCTCCCCTGCTGCAGATGAAAAGAGAGGCTTTTGTGGGTGCCAAGCATCCAGCCACAGTCAACCCACTACAACTTGTGAACAAAATTCCACTCAAGTTCCTCACCACCCTAGTGCACCTGACTGAGTTGATGGCTTGTACAGCACAAGCTTCTGGTAGGGTGAAAAGCAAGACAGGAAGAGGAGCAAGCAAGGACTGATGACACAGTTGCATAACTCATTGTTTAGGGAAATTCAGCTAAAAGTAGTCCATGGGCTGGTTTTGGGTTTACATGAAGAGAAATCAGACCTTTGGCCTCTCTCCTGATTTGACTACAAACTAGAAATCTGGGGGAGTGGGATTGTACCCTGCTAAAGCTCATGGACTCTAGACACACTTCCAGGCATGGTGAGCAGAGATCTAGGATACACCTCCGCACAGCCTTAAGGACTGTTTGGACAAACTCTCAGAACTCCAGCAGGAAGGTCCATCATGCAGAAACCAACATCCTCTTGCTCCAACATTCTGCCTACCAGAGAATGGGGTCACAGGATAATTCAGGTGCAAGGGACCTCAAGAACTCTCTAGACAATCCTCTAATCCCTTGCTCACAGAGGGACCAGCTATGAGACCAGCTCAGCATGCTCTGCTCTTTACTCATTCTGTTCTTGGGAGCGCCTAACGATGGGGACTGCACCATACTGGTCACATTTAGCACCAATATTCGGTGCTGCTGCAGTGCAAGTCCTTGTGACCAGCTGAGAGCAGAGGGTGGAGCAGATGATTTAGTTTCAAGCAGGTGACTTTCGTCCTCTTCCTTATGTATTTGTGATCAAACCAACCAAATCAAGCAATCTGGAGTCCTGGGTGGATCCTCTGTCATGCCCTTCCTCTTCTCTCTCCAAGTACATTATATTTAGGCATAATCATCCTCCCATAAGGCTCTGCCATTCTTACATTTTAATTAACACAGAATAACAAACTTGTAAACTCTGAGCACATTTGATTCGGAACGTGTTGATGTATTTGGCACCAGAAAGTGGGCCACTAATTATATTCCCTCTATGCATCTGGTCTTGTTCACTTTCTGCTGCCCTGCCAGGAGCACAGGTGCTAAAAATTGGACACTATTGCTCTGGATTAATATGTCTGAATGCATATATTTATATGCATTCAGTGCACAATGTCTTAAACTTATCTTTCACCTTCTGATAGTGCTATTAAGCAGGATTATTACTTTTTAAGGTTGTGGCTTTTCCCAATAACCCCCCAAAAGGAATGAAGTCTTCCAAACAGATCCATGTGTAAGTGAAAGGATGAAACAGAGAATTTAATCATAATGCTTGTGCACTTTCAGACTGACATCTGTACATTAAGAATATGTAAAAGTACCAATTTCATGCTCTGACAGCTTATTTCACATTGATGGGGGATAATGGGGAAAATGCCATGGGAATGCCAAATGTCAAAGCATTACATAATGCAAAGCATGTGCACACTGTCTCTTGGGCCACCACTGGTGGCTCCTTAAGGGAAATCTTCCAGTAAAAGAGAGAGACTGGGCCCTGCCAAAAGAAAATGGAAATCACGAGGTCAAAGCTAAGAACTACTGGCAGTGCAGCATCAAGTCGTCAAGCACAGTCTTTTCTGTCTTTTTGCTTCTGTCAAAGTCTAAATTCACATACATTCATTTCAGAGGCTGAAGATAAGCCCAAAATTGTTTCCCGTGGAGGATCTGATCATTCCTACCACCACCACCCTCTTTTAAATAACTTATTTTCAGAAATTGTAGCTGTTCAGAAGGGTAGCCTCTCCCCTTAATCCAAGGACCTCAGCCCAGGGACAACAGCAGAAGTGTTGTTCTCTAGCAGAGGCTGTCTCAGGAGTTAGTGGAGCACAGGACAATTATCTCCTCTCTTTATCAGAGGAGTGATGTTGCACGTTTTGCCCCTAAAATCTTGGGGATTCTTACTGAATGGAATAGGGAGAGAGGGAGAACACTGTCACAATTATTTTGCTCATTTACTGAGAAAATTAAAGTGACTGAGGAAAGGAAATACTTTCTCTGACAAGGGTCAATATGTTGTCCAGCAACCGTGCCATACTCAATGGCATCGTCTGTGCTTTGATCCAGTGCCTGGGCAGTTACCTGCTCTGCCAGAGAAGGCAGGTGGGCACAAAGGACACACTGCAGTGACGCCAGTGCACAGCATTCCTTGGTACCCTAACCTGTGTCCCTGTCACCCTCTACAGACACTCATTGCTACTCCCCTACACAGCTCCATCTTTCCTCTCTTTTCTCCATCTCCCTCTGCTTCCCAGCTGCCTCCCACTCCCTGTGGCTCTTTCCCAGGTTTCTATCTGCCCGTGCCCTTGGCTCTCTGCCCAATTACACCCTGGTTCTCCTGACTGTCAGCTTTTGTGGCTCTGACTTCACAGAGTCCTTCCCCTCCCTCAACCTGTGCCCCCCACTCCCCACATGTTCTTCTGGTCCTCCATTGACTCATGCGGCTGAAACTGTAATTAACAAGCTTTGAAGCACTGTAGAGCTGGCTCTAAGGAGCTAAATAATTACACTCCCTCCTCTCTCCCGCTGCTCGGTTTGAAGCAGCAAAGTGGAGCACTGGGAAGAGGAGGAGCAGATCAGGTGGGGGGTGGGAATTTAATTAACTTCTGAAGTGCTCCTGTTCCTGCCGCAGACAGCTGAGGATGATGATGGGCTGTAGCTCAGGAGGTTGCACATGTCCAAACATCTTGTGGTGACTGATGTCCCTATGGTCTGTGCCTATTCCCAGTGGCTTTGGGAGCTGCACATCACTTCCACACTATTACGAAGGAAGGCCCTGTCAGGGCACAGCACCTGAGTTCTGCCAGGATTAAGCACTGATGATTTTCAAACCATTTCAGTGTAAAGTCCATTTAAAGCACCAATTCTGTGACATGGGCAAGGCAGTTTGCTGATGATGAAATGAGAGGCAAATTGGGAAAATGTTACCTGCAGAGGCAAATGTCAGCCATCTCCTCCCTGTCCTGGTTCAGGTGATCCTCATCTCATGACCCGCCTCTGCCCTGCCTCTCCCTGCCTTCTTGCCCCAGCATTTCCTGAACCGTTTCAGCCTTCCTGCAGCTGCCACCCTTCTGGTTTCAGTTCTGTATAAGGCCAGTGCAGAGAATACTGCCTGCTCCTGCCCAGTAGAGTGGGGTAGGTCCATCTTTGAGCTTCAAGGAGGTTGAGTGGTTCATCACCTCAAAGTTTACCTCTTTTACTGGATCAGGACAGATGAAAAGGGGGTTTACGTGCCCAGACACAACACAAAGAAACACCATCAGATGCAGCTTCCAGATGAAAACAATATGATTGTCAGGAAACAGCCTATGCAGGTCAAAGACAACTTCCCTGGGCACAGGTAACCAGAAGGAAGTACAGCCCACTTGATTCAACAAATCCAGGTAAAAGAAGTGTTTGACGAGATTGCAAAATTAGGCTGTCAAAAAGAAGATCATTGCCCACACAGCTTTAATTAACCTCTTTGCATGCCTACATTCTTCAGTTATATCCTCATGTTGCTCCAAAGTGGAAGAAACATCACACAATGTTCCCACCATGGCCAAGAGTTCTGTGATTTTCCTAAGAAACACTCTTGGACAGGGTGTCACCTTCCAGCTGTGAATTCTCCAAGGAATGTCAGGTGAAGCTGCATCTCTCATAAGCTGTTTCACCTCACAAGGTTGGTGTCTAGTAAAGTTAGAGGCAACAGGAGCCAGCACTCTGACAGAGATGCCTTATTAATGTGTAATACTGCTCAGGCTTATTCTGGATTCTTTCGTGCTGTTTCCCATAGCATTTAGAAACACGCTTTGGAAAGAATCAAACGGAAGTCATCATTTTGGGGTCCTTTCTGATGGCTCTTGGCCTCACCGTCAGAGCCACCGAGAGTACCCCGATGCCGGCAGCAGAGCGGAGGCTGAAGACTCCTCCAGTGAGCAGCAGGCTAGCAGAAAGGCTGCGCATTCTGGGGTGCCACCTGCCGGCACCTGGACCGCGAACCGACAGGTTGCGTCCCAGGAAAATCTCCCTCTTCCTTCCTTTTTCTTTTTTAAGCACGTACAGGTTTTGGTGGAAGAACGACTGTCTCCACCGATCTCCACCGTCTCCTGCAATCTGGAAGGCTGCAGGAGACACAGCTCTGTCCCCAGGCACTTGAGGCTGCTGCAAAGCCACCTGTCCGTGCAACACGCATGGGTCTACCCCCAGGCCCCGGCGGGTCCGTTCCTTCTTGCTGGGTTTGTGCAGCCATTTGGCGTCCCTACACAGGGCAGGCAGGAGGGGAAGGGACGGGCTCCGCGGGGGTGCCGGGCAGCGCCGTCGGGCGCGGAGAATGGATGCTGCTTTCCCTGCACGGACAGGGCTTCTGGTGGGTCTGAGCAAATCGCAGCGGGAAGATGGTACTGCGGTGGTCAGAACAGCCCCGGGGCCCCGCTCCCGTCCCCGGGGGAACGCGCCGTCCGGAGTCCAGCACGGACGGTGCCGGTGCCGCGGGCGCTGCCTGCACTCCCGAGAGGCTCCGACCCCCAGCACGCGGTGTCAGCTCGGCAGGAGGGCAAGTAGTTTTCAACCTGACTGTTCCCTGCAGCCCTGCGGCCCGGTTCCGGGCTGAAGGAAGATGCGTCTTGCCACCCTGAACAGCTCGGAAAGCTGAGAGCTGTGGAGGAAGAGGGGACATTTCTCCGGCAAGCTAAACTAAGTGCAACCAGGGATGTTGCTCAGCACACGCAACGGGGTGCCAAGGGAGTGAAACCTCCTCATCTCCTGGCCACGTGTGAGCACCAGAACCTCAGGCTCTGTGCCAAGCTCCTCTCCTGTCATGAGTGAATCACTGGCTCACCAAAGCTAGCATGTTCAGGGGAGGAGGGGAACAGTTTGGGCTGGGCTCAGGTGTGCAGCAGGTGAAGTTTATCAGTCCTATCAAGAAGTGGTGCTCAGAAGCAAAGGCAGCTGCAGGAGTCAACTGGCTTGAGAGAGAAAGGGGTGCAAGGGTGAAAATGCCAGGGCCTGAGGATCACTCCTGAATCAAATTGAGCTGAATGCAGACACCTCTGTCTGCTTCGCTGCAGCAGTAAAGTACCCTGCAGCAAGGCCAGACTGGAGCTGTGCCACTCCCACTCAGGGTGAATGGTGTCCCCTGAGTTGTGATGGCTCTGGAGCAATGTGGGAGAGAGTCACTTAGGACAGGTGACTGGCAAAGGATGCCTCAGAGGCAGTTGCTGACGTTTTGCTATGATGCCCCCAAAAGAACTTCATTTCAGGGGCTGATCTAGCAAGAATGGGTTCTTGCAAGTGTAAAATATCACTGCAGTCAGTGCTAAATCCAAATGCTCTAATCTTTCTCCTGCTATTTCTATAAATAGAGAATTTTGTTTCCTGTAAATGCTCTGGGGAAACGTACCTGATCTGAGGTCTTTCTCCAAACACGTATTTTACACCATTTCAGTAGCTGTGCAGTGGGGGCTGATGGGGCAGAGTGGTCCGGTGGCCACTGCCCACCCCACCACCCCAGCCAGGAGAGAGCATCCTCCCATCCCCGGGTATCAGACACGTGCCTGGGGATAGGGACAGGCCAAGGCTGTGGCAGGATGGCAGTCTGCAGAGAGGGGTTAAGGTCAGTAATTTGGGAAACTGGGGTCAGACACAGCCATGGTTCCAGGGGTTATCCTCAGGGTCCTGACAGTTGCATAACATTCTGCAGTTCCAGCCCATCTTTTAATCAACAGCGTATGTTTTACAGCAATTAATTATCTGATATATTTGAGTAGGTTTCATAACATCCAGAAGCATTAAAAATACTTTTGTTTTGAAAGGTGTCATGATAAGATCAGAGTGAAGTACCTGTGGCCAGTACCAGGTGTCACAGCTATGTCAGGTTCTGCTTGCTGCCAGAAGACAAAACTTTCCTACTTGTGGGTTGGTTTTGTTCACTTCTTCCCAGAGCCTGGAGGATCAGAGAAACACATTATTCTGCCTTTCAAGAGACAGTTTTGTAGCCCACACATACTTGCCTTTGCTAGTATTTGCAGAAGCAAATCACAGGTCGTAATTACATGCCAGTAATGTTGAAAATAGACTACTAGCACTGCATTAAGGAAACGCCTGAAGTCTGAAAGGCCTACAAAAAATGAGATGGAAAATGAAAGCTCTGGGCTCAGTGGATGCGCCAGCACAAACGTGTCTGTCTGCACAGGCAGCCCTGCTGGCCTCAGTGGAGAGGGGCAGGATGGAGGGCCGGCTCTACAGTTGCAGGGCAAGCAGGAACACTACTGTCCCTGAAGCAGCAGACCCAGATGGAATCTCCCCCAACTCCCTGCATCTTCTCACTCATCCCTGCTACCTCTCCTGCCCCTCGGAGGCTCTGTCTGACTCCTTGCTGCTACCTGCTGCAGGTCATCCCACCTGTCACGCTCACAAAATGGAGTCACACCATATGCACCCCTATATGACCCCATTTGGCAATATTAAACAGGATGTCTGTTCACATGGGCAAGGGCCCCTCTCTGCTGTGTGCACATCCTTGCATGTGGAGGTACCAGAGCTTGCGAGAGGAGCTGGACCCCTGGTCAGAGGATCTGTGTGTGGAGGGGCAGCACCTGGAGGGAGGCAGCATGTCCGTGATGAACAGGCACACACCAGCAAGGGCAGCCACACCAACTGTAAAACTGTGCTGGTTGGCAAGTGGGCCAGGAGGTGTGGGGCCTAGCATCGCAAAGGTGAATATTGGAGACACTGGGACTTTTGCAAGCTCACTGGTGAGAGACAGCGAGGCTGGATCTGCTGGCTACAGATAAGTCTGCAAAGGGCTGCTGGGGACACTGGGCAGGCACAGAATGGTCCAGCCAGGATGGCAGGACATTTATGGTGTGTGTAAACACATATGTGTGTACCTGCACATTCAGGTACATATCCATATGATGCTCCCAGGGCTCCAGCACCTCTCCTATGGAGATGGACTGGGAAAGCTGGTGATGTCCAGCTGGAGAAAAGGTGGCTCTGGGGAGACTTTAGAACCCCTTCCAATATCCAAAGGGGCTCAAAGAGAGCTGGAGAGGGACTGCAGACAAGGGTTGTAGTCACAGAACAAGAGAAAGGATTTCTCACTGCCAGAGGGCAGGATTAGACGGGATATTAGCAAGAAATTCCTCCCCACGAGCGTGGGGAGACCCTGGCACAGACTGCCCAGAGAAGCTGTGGCTGCCCCATCCCTGGAAATGTTGCAGGCTAGGTTGGACTGGGCTTGAAGACATCCGATCTAGTGGAAGGTGTCCTTATCTATGCCATGGGGTGGGACTGCATGAACTGTAAGATCCTTTCCCACCCCGTCTCTTCCGGGACCACACTGCCCGCGGCACCCGGCGCGGGGCGGGCTCTGTCCACTCCGCACGTGGAGACGCGGTCCTCTCGCAGGACTGTGCTACCGGGCAGGACGCAGACCAAACCCCGAGGCTTGTGAGACTCGGGAAAGCCCCCTTCCTGTCCATCCGATTTCCGGTAAATTGTCCGCAAAGCCGCGTCCCCCCAGCCCTCCCAGAGCCTTGGGGCCGGGGCGGGGCGGGGCGGGGCCGGACGGGGCGGGGCCGGACGCACGTGGCCGGACGGCGGGGCCAGGCCACCGCCACTTCCTGCTCGGCGGGTCCCGGTGTGGCCGGAACAGAATACCGGGATCGAGGGAGTTCTGGCGCTGAGTACTGGCACCGGCAGCGAGCGAGCGAGTCGGTCGGTCGGTCGGTCGGTCGGTCAGTCGGTCAGTCAGTCAGTCAGTCAGTGAGTCACTCCCAGTGAGTGCTGCGAGTACTGATACCGAGTGAGTGAGTTCCGGTATCGGCAGTGAGTGAGTATCGTCCGTGACTACCGGCACCCGGCCCCACCCGGCTCCGGCACCTCCCGGCCCGACCCGGCCCCCGCTCTCCACGGCGGGCCCCACTCCCCAGGGCCCCGGCCCCGGGTCCTTCCCGTCCCGTGGCGGCTTCTCCGCCCCAGTCGCGGCCGCGCAGCCGGGATCCCCCGCGCCCCTCGGCGGCCTCTGCCCGGGCCCACCCCGCCGGTCCGTCCCCGGTGTCCGTGATCCTGGCCCAGCCTCCGGTTGCGGCGTGTCCCGGTCCCTACGCCAGCCCTTGGAACAAGCCCCAGCGGCCCAGGAGTTCCGGAGGAGGGGTCGGTACCCGCACGGCCCTGCGTGTGCCCGGACCCGCGCTCCGCGTACTCTCTCGGCCTCCACCGGTGCTCGGGGTGTGCATCCCTTTCTCCCGGGATCTCCATTCCTGATTTGTTCGCACTCGCCAGACAACATCCAGCCCTAGGATCCAAGCAAAATCAAAATCTCTGTTACTCTTAAACATGATTCATAAAATAGCTGTGGGAAGAAAAAATCTTCTGAAAGGCTTGAAGTAAACTTGAAATGTGTTGTTATTTTCCAGGGTTCAGGTGTGGAAGAGATATTCCTGTGATCTCCTGAAGGTATAGCTGCCACTAGAAAAATGTTGACCTCTTCTCCAAAGCTTTTCCTCTCTCTTTGCACTTCAGTTAAAGAAAGTCCAGAACAGTTGTGTGTCCTCAAACAGCAAATGGGACAAGGATGGGGTTTGCATCTCAGCATTTAGCCAAAAATCAGCATTAGATCATGGAAAATGAGGGCAGAGGCTGCTCCCAACCCACCTCCTGATACTTTTTGATGTTACTGCAAGGGCTTCTCCACTCCAGATGCACTGACAGCTGCATGTCTCACCCAGAGCAGAGGATGCAGGTTGTGCCTTTCTCACCAGCTCTGAGAACCGCGTGGTTGCCCCTGTGAGGCACAGCCAGGTTGGAATCATATTGGGTACAGAAACAGAGCAGGGGAAGGAAAACAGTCTCCTGACACTGGTTTCTGATAATAAATATGTCTTTGGGTAGGTTTTTTATAAATACATTTAGGTTTGACATTTTCATACCTTCCAGATGTGATTTTCATTTCAGTCATGAGCTTTGTAATGATAATTTTCTCATAGAATCCAGGCAATGCAGGGTGCAAAAGCAGCTACAGCAGCTGAAATGAAATATTTCATTCACAGGCTCTGGAACATTTAAGTTCTTTGTCAGTTTCATACTGTCTGTGCCCTTGCAGTGTCTCAGCAGTCTGAAGCGCCAGGCAGTTTATGTATCAAAAATAGAACTAAATTTAAAGCTGACAAAAAGTGTAGCTGCTGCTGTCCTGATGTCTGACCCTCTGTTCTGATAGATAGTATGGTAATTCTCTTGAAAGAGCTTTCTTTTTCGTTTTGTTTTTCTATCTGTAACAGCCTAACAGTAGGGTTGTGTTTTGTCTTTGCCTTCCAAGGCAGTAGAGAGCCTGTTTGGTGCTCTATTCTCAATGCAGCCTTTATCAAATAGGGTTGATTGGCTGCAGAGATCAAGCAGAGAATGAGATAAATAAGGAGATATTTGGAATTCACAGATGATTTGTGATGGGAACAGGACACTTGTGTGGAAAGTCATATGCAATGGAAGAAGTAATCTCTGTATTTTAGTTTTCATTTGAAATTTTTAAGATATCTCAGTATTTGAAGTTAAGCACAATGAGCTCTGGAATCTGTTAGAAGCTGAGAAAGTAAGAGCAGCAGAGGTGCTGGAGTTAAGCAGTGGAAAGGAGGGGCTGACAGGGAGAGTCGAGGTAGGTGAACAGGAATGACATGGGAAGGACTGCCCCGAGCTTCTTACTGCAAAGTCCCTTCTGCAGATGGGTGAGACCTGAGCATCCCAAACCCTCTTTGGGATTTTGGCTGAGGTGTTCTGATTAACTTGTTTGTTATTTCTTGTTTGTTGGCCTTGCTCTTCCTCTCTGTTTTGAGTTGCCAGTGGCACCTCCCTTCTGACTGCCTGGTGCTGCTGCCACTCCTGCTGCTGCATCACATGTGGGATGTCAGGTTTCTAATGGGCCAGATGAAAAATGCTGGCAAGCAGGGTTTGAAGATTATCCCTGTCATTGACAACTGCAGTCATTTGCAGTTTTGTTTGGAAATGGTTAAAAGAAACTCAGATATCTGTGATTTTTTAAATTTTAACATTGGTAGCCCTTTACTTGAACTGTCCTTACTTAGGGGCTCCCTGAAAGGCATTCAGGTGCCTTTGAGGAAGGCTGTGCTCTGGGTTCAGGTAGGAGTGGGATTCCTCTTGATAAAGGGATGGAGTTCTACCATTGCCAGGGGTTTGAAGTTTGGGTTTTTTTTAAAGTAAGGTAATCTAATTCCAAAGTAGGATGTGTTGGTGTGTTGTTGCTCCCTGCAGCCTATCAAATCAGGTAGTCTTTGCAGGACTAATATTTTTCATGTGTTTTTCACACTCAGATGTGAAGAGTGTCTTTATGATAGTCCAGCTGGAAGTGAGATAGATGTGGCACTTAGAGGTGAACACAGCTGAGAGAACAGTGACCCTAGCAGTCTTTTCCAGCTGAAACCTTTCTATGATTCTATGGAAAAGAATGTTTGCCCATAGCCTAAACTTTTCACTGGCAAAAGGAAATCTGAAGTTGCAGTCAGGTCTTTCTCTGAGTTATCTGTATGAACTCAGTGAGAGACTGCTTCCACTTGACAATCTGAAAAACAAAGCAAGACTTTGTCGAGCTCCTCTTCCCTTTCCTAGAGGCTGTGTTTGTGTCTGCTTTGATGTCAGGTACCTGACATGGCTATTTCTCTTTCCTCAAGAGGAAAGGCATAGCTGTGGACTGAGTGTGAGAATGGTGACCAATATGTCTTCAGATTCTGTTGTGATGCTCATGTTGTATCTTGTTTCCCAGTGGCCTGGTGTACATGCTGAGCAAGAGGAAGAGCCCTTCATTATCCCAGTCACGTGTGGACCTGAGAGGAGGAGGAGCTGTTGTTTGACCTTCTGAGAAGGATAGATCAAAGTGAGTGTAGTGCTTGCTGGCTGTTTGTGCTGTTGCCTGCACTTTGAAGTGTCCATGAGTCAGCTCCCCAGACGCTTGAAAGGCTTCAGTGTTGTTCAGCTGCAAGTTCTTAGCAGTGGTCACTGCTTATGTGTGTGACTTTATCCACTGGGTGACAGAAGGGAAGGAAGGAGTACTTGGATTCAGTTGGCTTTTGGAGTATCACTAAAAACACAACATCTCCAGGAGAATTTATTAATTTCCTACATTACTGAAGGTCTCTTCTCACACCTCATGACCACATGTTAATATTGTGAATGTGCTTCATTGGAGCTCTGTTCTCACTGTGTGGATAGGAAGAGGCTGCAACCTGTTTGAAACAGGGACCCTGGGTGAAGTTGAGAAAAACGTTGAAGTTTGGGGCCTTCATTTGGTCTGTCAGGTGTTTTTCTAACTGCAACCATTCAGGTGCCATTGTTTTACTTTTTCTTCCTACAGCATCTAAAGCTAGATAGTGGTGTAAAATAGGTTTATTGTGTCTATTACCACCTTGTTCTTTCATATATTTAGCATATTAGGTGTTATGTTTATGTAGGAACCTGGATGAGAGAGGAGAACCTTCATAATAAGATCCTTTGTTTTCTTTAAATACCATCATGATGCAAATTACCTCTGTACAAAGCTCACAAATCTGAATTTTTGTATGTGTGTGTGACTAAGTGCATTTAAACAGTACCATGACATTCTTCTTCCACAGCCAAAAAGCTGAACTCCATCTGGCAGTTTTCAGGTCTAAAAAAGCTTGATGACTTCCATGGGAGTAACTGTAACTCAGAAACAGAGACAGACTTTCAGAGGAAGTGTTCAGTTTCCTACACTCCATGCATCATATGGTCATGTACACCAAGTGAGGTAGTCTCTCAAGGAGGCAGGGTGACTTTAGAACGTCCCTGTATTACCTGTCTTGCCAGGGAGTAGGCTGTGAGCTCTGAACACACTCACCCTTGGGCTGGGATCACAGGACAGCTGAGTCAAGAAGGAGCCTCTGGCAATTTCAGCCCTGACTTAAAGCAGAGTCACCTGGAGCCACTTGCTCAGGGTTGTGTCTAGCTGAGGTTTGAAGGTCCTCAAGAATGGAGGCTCCACAGCCTTTCTGAGCAACAGAGTTACATTTAAGTGGAATTCCCTGTATTTTGTTATTTTGTGTCCATTCCCTTTCAAGTTCTTGCTGGGCGCTGCTGTGGTGGTTCTGTCTTCTTTACTCCGCCTGCCAGGTGTTTGTGAGCATGGATAAATGCATGGATAAATCCCCCTGAGCTTTACCTTCCAGTGGAGTAGCAGTCCCACTCTGACCTACTACAGTAGATGCTCCAGTCCCTTAATGGTTTCCGTGGCCCTTTGCTGTACTTGCTCCAGTACTGGAGAGCCCAAGGTGTACACAGCACTCCAGGTGTGGCCTGTGAGCATCCGGATGACCTCCCTCATGTGGGAGTGGAGAACTCAGTAAATGCCACTTTCAGAAGCCAAAGTAGTGGAGCTGAAGTAGTAGTTACGGTTAATGCAAATGCATCCTTAAGTAGCTTTTGCCTTTCCACATCTGAGCACAGATAGCTGTTAAATCTGCTCAGTTTGATGTTCTGTGTGCAGAGCTCTGTGACTCACCTGAGCAATTTCAAGAGGACCAAAGGTATCATTTGAAGGTTTATTTTGGACATGTGACCATTCTGATATAGCCATTTGATTTTTTTGTAGACGCAGACTCCTCACTTTCCAGAATGTTTGCCGGGTATGATGGTTCTGAGAATGCTGAAGTATATGAAGATGAGCTGTATCCCGAGGAGTCATCCAGTGAGCAGAGTGTTGATAGTGAGGTGGAGTTTCATCTCTATAGCCAGATCCACTATTCCCAGGATCTTGGAGAAATCAGTACACTGGAAATGGATGAAGAAGCTGGTGTTGCAGAAGTCATGGGTCATAGTTCAGGTCTAACTGAGAAGCAGGATGAAGATGAGAAGCTCACTGAATTCACTGGTGGTGGTACTCAACTTTCAGATGAGCCCGAGATCATCGTCCTGTCTGATACACCAGATGAAGACAGCATCTACAAAAGCAAGGCAAAGAGGTCAAGATGCTCTTCAGCTCAAGGTAAAACACACATCCACATGGTATCCTCCACACCAAATCACACCGAAGCTGCTGGATGTAATGCCCTGTGTCCCCCTGAATCAGATGTGGGCACACCAAGGCAGAGAAACAGCACTAGTGGGAGGCCTACCCCTGTCTGTTCTGCTGGACCTCAAGCCATCCATGATGTGTTGGTAATAGACAACAGCTCGGAGGAGGAGAGCTTGATCTCTGACAGTGATAACGTCGAAAGCTGGATGCTTTTGGGAGCTGGTGCTGATGACAAGGATGGAGACATCATGTTGAACCTTGAGGGCTGTGCCACTCCTGTCAGTGAAGGTTAGTGCCTTTTATTGGCTTGTTTGTTCTTGTACTTGGGCAGCAATTTGTCTGCAATGATACTGATGTTGGTAGTGCTTGGCAATGGATGCAAAGCTGTAGTAAATGAAATGGCCATTATTTGTACCATTTCAATACCTTTATTTCAGCAGCATGACATATGGAAGGAAAAACAGCATTTTTTCAGGTAGACATTTAGAAGTAATATCTGAGTGATTTGTGAACTTTTCAACTTTGCCATGTACTTCATATTCCTGAGAGCATATAATAAGTTGCTGTGTGCCAGACCAGAGACCTTTCAACTCAGGACAGGGATGAGCTGTAACTGGAAGGAGGCAAGGGGCGGAGGGGAGACCTGAGCATTTCCCCTGCCTGAGTTCATGAGCTGACTGCCCCATCATGACTCTTGACAGTGTGGGCTGTTGATGTGAAGTTGACTGACTGTTCTCATGTGGATTCTGCACTGAAGAATTCAGAGAGGCTTCTCCCCAACCACTAAAGTCTAACATTTTAGTGTTTCGAAAACATTCTTCCACATTACAGCAAAGAAAGTCCATAAACGTGGTGGTTAGTGGGACAGAGCTTAGGCAGGTGTTTGTAATAACCGTTGTGTGTAATATACACTGTGTCACCATCAGCTGAAAACTCTGCTGGATGATCAGCCAGGATTTTTTCTAGCTGCTCACTAGTTTCCTGAAGCACAAAGGCCATTACTGAGAACAGCGTCCCTCTGCCAGGTTGAGGGAAACCATGGCCCAGACAAAGGCTGGAGAAAGAAATAAAGAAGGGAAGTTTATAAATAAGGTAAAATAGACCATACTTTAAAAGAAGTTAAAAAACAATGTATGCCATAACTTTATTTGGTGCACATGTAAGCGAGGAGGTTTTGGATGAAATGGAGCATTCTGTGATGCTGATCTGCAGGCTGACAGCAGTGGAGTTTTTTGTCTGAGTGTCTATAAACAGTGCTACTGTTCATGTGCTGCTGTTCACATGCTGCTGCTGCGCTGTTTGAGAGGGAAGAGCTGAGGGTTAGTCTTCGCCTTCTTTGGTGAAACACGTATTTCAGGACCATAAATGTTTGATAACCTTCTGCTGGACTTGTGGGTGTTTTTGCATAGCTAAGCACACTCTGTGGCTGAACAGACTTCTATGTAAAGCATTCTGTCACTGCATCAGAAGCCCTGATAAGCGCACCATGTTTGGAGTTCATGTAGTTTTTCCCTCCTTATAAATCTTTTTAAAGTTTCTAAGAATTGCCTTGCAGGTGTGCCAGTGCTGACTGAGGGGCCTGTTAAAAATCAACGTGGGAGTTTGGTACCAGGGGGCAGTTTTTGCTAAGCTATGTCACGCTTTTGTGACAAACATTGTAATGGTTCTGATTCATAGACCCGTTCATGATTATTGGCAATAAGCAGGCCACATACAGAGCAGTCAACAGAGGTAGAATTTCCCTGCCCTGTATGAATGGGTCACACTGTTCAGAACTAAAATTGTTTCATGGAGTGTAGGCAATATAAACAGTTCTTGAGAAGTTTTAGTGGGAAATCAAAGACAGTCATATGAGGTCAGAAATACACTGCTATTCTCCTACTCTGGTTTTATTCTCAACATTAGGCCAGAACCTTCTCCAAACCCCTCCAGATTCTGGTGGATGAAATTCAAGTAGCTCTGGTGAGCAAAAGTTTGGTTCAGCTGCTCCTTTTCTAGTACACACTGTGATCCCCATGCAAAGATTTAGAATAAATTGTGTTGTAGGCATGTGTGTGTAATGAAAGACCAAAATAGCATCAAAATAGCTGTAGGGAAGAGAAGCCATAAATCTTCCTAATGTACAGTAACTGTAATTTGTTTATTGAGCTTGTATCCTCTCATCCTATAGATTATAATATGTAACTTGTCTAACAGAAGGTTTCCTTGTCCATGGCAGGGGGTTGGAACAAGGTGATCTTTGGGGCCCTTTGGAACCAAAACCATTCTGGGATTTTGGGATTCTATAAATGACTCTGCTGAAGCATGAATATAAAAATTTTCAGTTCAAAGAAAAGTGTTTAAAATGTATGTGTATTTGCAAATTATCCTCTCAGAGATATTCTCTGCTAGTTCATTTAAAATGTTTTGACACATGCACAGTTCTGTTTTCAGGGTTTCTAGAGAATGAGGTAGGTGTTTTGGCGGCGACACTGTATGTCAATTATGATTTTAGGGCCTGCGGTGTCAGTAGGGATGCTCATAGCATGTAAGAACTCATGAAGCCTTGCCTTTTCCTTCTCTTCTGGAACTGCCTGTGACTGTACATCGGACAGACCTCCCGTGACAGTGTTGTGGTGTGTCTAGTGTCCAGTTTGCTTCCTGTGAGAAAGGGAACTGAAACGTGAACAGTCCTCTGACTGTGAGAGCAGCGGGTTCTGTCAGTCATTTGATGAGTCTGTTTTCATGTCTGAGTCCCTGCAGAGAGATGCTGAGCTTCCATGGCATCAGAAACAACTCCTTAAGGAAACGAACTGAGCATATCTCTTTATTCTGTTCACTCCCCTACACCTCACTTGGCCAACCTGATCTTGTCTAACACCGTTATTATTTTTAATATTCCCTGTAAACAAATAATGCTGTCCTGATGCCTGCAGTTCACAGAGAGTCTTTCCCCTATGCAGCTTTCCAGCTCCAGTCTCCAGCAGCATCTGTTGTGATGGAAAGAGATGTTTTGCTGTGGGAATTGAGCTCTGGGTCGTGGTGGCAGATCAAGGTTTACTTTTTGGTCCTCAGCTGCTATCCTGCAGGTTTATGGCCAGTCTTTGAGCACCAGTGTTCCGTACCCAAATGGGAGTCTTCCCTCTCTTCTCTGCCCTGCTTCCCTATGGCTTTAGGTGCCTTTCAGTTTTTGGTTTTGCTTGTCTAATACCACACTAAGCCATAGCATATTTGGGCCTGTATGTCTGTAAAATTCCTGGTTTCCTTGCCGAAAGGCATGACCAGGTACCTGTGTGTTCCCACTGCCGCTGGTGGTGTTCTGGTGTGACTGTCAGAAAACTGAGTGGTGATGCTGCTGTTTAATGGGTCCTACCTTCTTCACAGGGTATTTCAAAAATGGGTAATTCAGCAAAACTAGGTCTTTGGTATAATCTACACCCCTTTTTTTTTTAAGTTTAAGAGTCCATAATAAAATGTGCAAAAGGAATCATTACAAACTCTGCCATGCACTAATGCAGAGAATTCGTTTTCAGTGTCAGAGTTTTCCTGTCTTTGGAGGAGTGTGCTCCCCTCCTACCCCTTCTCTCTGCTTTACAGTAAGAGTTTATATGATAAGAACGTTAATCTCCTGTAGTTGGAAGTCTTTAATCCATTTCTTCATTAAAACCTTCCTTTTAACATATTTCTTCTCCCATGAATAGCTGCAATCCTAATCTCTCTCTTTTTTTTTTTTTTTTTTTTTTTGGAAGACAGCTTTCAGAGCTGCAGCATTGATGTCCGGCCACTAAGGGGTACAAAAAGCAATTTATCTTCTCCCTGTTATATCCTTTATCCACCTGGTCCCTTTCTTGGAGGCTGGGTGTGAGTATGATCTCACTCTGGGCTTGGCAAGTTTGTGGTGTATGGCTGCTTTTGAATCCAAAGAACATTTGTAAAATGAAAAAGAGAAAAACAATTGTTTGAACATTTAGTGAATGAAAACATAAAAATATGCCTAAGATGGAAAAGAAAATTAATTTGAAAGCATTTCAATTCTGCCTCTTCCCTGAAAAATCATATATGAAGGAGTTTTCTATTTAGTAGCAGTAACTGCAGCTTATGGAGTCAGAATGGAGACAGCAGTCTCCAATAAATGTGACTTATTGTTTTATCTCTATCAAAAAGGAAATACCCTTTGTGAACTATCAGTCTGTAAAATGGCTTCTTCCAGACATTGAACTTAAATTTATCTTAACTCTGTGGCACTGCAGAAACTACTCAAAAATCTGACTACATCTGTATTTCTTTCCTCTGTGTGCTATTACTCAAATCCCTCAGTTTATTTCTAAATGGTGAAAAGGTGTAAGCTTAATTCTAAAATAACAACAAAATACAATGAATTGTGCTTTGCTTCTTTTCCCTGACAGCTGCTTTTGAATGTGACCTTTGCATGATACAGTATGTTTTTGTTCTGGAGTCTTGTGATTTGTAGCAACAACTTATTTTTTCCTACAAAAATGACTGCCATAAATTTTTCATTTTGCTAGGCCAGAGAAGAGCTCTGTAAAGAGTCACATTTCCCTCTGCCTATTGGATACCCAAATTATGGAATCAATGGATTAAATCTCAAACAAAATTGCTTTCAGAAGTGGAAAGGTCTCTCGGTGAAAATTTCTTTAACAATCAAAATATTTTTGTTATTCATACCTAGAGGTGTGTGCTGCGTTTCATAAAAGCAGCAGGACTCCCTGGTGCGATCCATGTACCGATTTCAGTGTCACCAAAAGCCCAAAGCAGAGATTTATGCCCTTGTAGCTTTGTGGTGGCTTGCCTGGCTGTCGCAGGCTGCTGCTCTGGAGGCCACACGCGGTGGCTGTGGCCGTGTCCCCGCTCAAGGGGTGACCTCAGCCCCCCATGACACTGCCTGGAGCATGGCATCTCCTCCAGAGAGGCCCACTGTGGCAACAGGAGCCCCACAGGCCAGGTGATGGAAAAGCACACAGAAAAGATGTCTTGCTCTAAAATCAGTTTTTTTAGAAGCAGCCTGTGCTGGGAGCCAGGTCTGTGTGGGCTGGTCAGCCGTGCATGTGGGACAGTGCCATCCATTGCCTGCAGCGAGGCTGGGCACAGAGGTGCTTCCAGAGGAGGGTGAGAGCTGGTGGTCCTTGGTGTCCTGGCCAGCTGTGCCTGTCCCACACTGGCACAGAGCTCCTGCTCTCATTTCCCCTCCCCGGCAGAGCTAGGCTTGTGGGGCTGGCCCTTGATTCCCCTTAGAGGGAGGGACAGTGGCAGGCTATGCCTCTGCATGTGAAGTGGAGTCCAGTCCTTGTGTGTTTGTGTTATGTCTTGCTGAACCCCTTTATAGGCTTGTTTCCCCCAGAACTGCACCCTGCTGAGCACTGTGATTTGGGGGATTTTCCTGTGATTTGAGGGGTTTTCTTCTCACTTGTGTTTGCTGGAACTCTGCCGTCATGGAAATGCGGTAGGAGTGGTTTGTGCATGAATTCCTGCAGCAGAACGCACCCTGGAGCGGGAATCAGTAGTGGGAATCCACCTACCCCTTGGAAGATACAGCACATGCATATGGATATTTTGATTAAAGAAAAAATCTTAATCTTCCTCACTGTGTAATGTGGATACACTCGAATCTCTTGATTATTTAAGAAAAAAAATTAATAAAACTAATAAAGTTCTTTTGCAAATCCGAAGAGATTGAGGCTAAGCACAACCTGCAACCTGAGCAGCCCCTTGTATCTGTTCAGATTCCGTCACTGCTGTGGACCTGGCTCTCATTTAAATTTCCTCTGGCTTGGGATTGCTGACTAGGTTTTCTGCAAGAGTGCCCATGCTTACATGGTCATATATTCTGTGTGACTTTTTTTCACTTTTTTCACCTTTTTTTTCTCTGTTCTGTTGATAGTTGTAAAGGGATTTTCTCCCCCCTCTTCTGTTATCAGTTTGATCTTTCTTCTTTGTCCCTGTTTCTTTGGGTTTCTTGCAGGCAATAGCAAATTCTCATCCTGCGACTGAATTTTTGAACACTGATGGGAAACTGATTTAATCCTTTCAAAGGAGAAGTTCTAGGTGTTTAAGCAATTAAAAAGTGCAGTAGAGAATATACTGGATGCAAAAGACATAGGGAAAAAGTAAAGTTTGAGGTTAGCAGCCAGGTGTAGGTGCCAGGTATAGGGCAACAAAAATCTGACCCTGCAATTCCACTGCAGCAATGCTGATCATGAGGCAGGGGTGTGTGGTCACTCCTTTCACTTTAAATCTGGAGGAAATGCAGAACTAGCTCCTCAGGCTGCTGCAGCACTTGTGCGTGTTCAAGTACACCCATGTCTGTGATGGGGTGATGGCAGGGGCGGTTAATGTATATAGTTGGTATTTCCAGAATTCATACTGATGAGTGCTGTGTGTCTTCTGTGACTGTATCCCACATATAACAACCCTAATCCAGCGGCCTTTGCTAGGGGAGAGTTGTGATTGCAGGGGACAT
Source organism: Corvus kubaryi (assembly GCF_017639235.1). NCBI lineage: Eukaryota > Metazoa > Chordata > Aves > Passeriformes > Corvidae > Corvus > Corvus kubaryi. Next base: position 2,609,212 of record NW_024581067.1, on the reverse strand, counting down.
GCTGGTGAGTGGGGTGCACACTCCAGCTCCTCTGCTGAGGGTCCCCAGTTCACTGCAGCATTTCCCACCAGCATGACTGTGGAATTTGGATTTAAGCTGTTCCTTTTTACATGGAAAATTTTAGCAGTGGTAAGGTTTCCCACCTGCCAGGCTCAGTCTCCTTCCTCTCCGTGGTTGTGGTGTTTGACTGCTTTTCCTCTAAAGCTTTTGCTAATGTCTCTGATTTCACATCATACGTGACATTCCCAGCTATCCAGAATATGTCCTGTCAGACAATGACATCATTAGCAATGAGGAAAGAAGAAAATCAAAGCTCTCTGTCCATTCTTGGACTTCTGTTGGTGGATGTGGATCACTAGAGTAACATGTCTCCCATGCTCTACCAAGAACCATGTGTGCAGAACCAGTGGCAGAGGTGTATCTGTCACCCGTTTGATGTGCCTTGGCACCGGTTTGGTTGGGTGAATACCAGTTTGGTATTCTGTCATCAGTTTGGTATCAGTTCTGTGTGTTCCTTTGCTGCCTTTGCACAGCCTCAGGTGTAAGGTGCGGTGGTTGGGGTTCCTTTGTTCACACCTTTGAAGTGTAGATGAGGGGAATGCCCTCAAAGAGCCTGAGGCGGCCCATTGGAGACAGCAGATTCCAGTGACAGTCACAAAAGCAGCTCTTTGCCCTAAGTGGGCAGATTTTGCTGCACTTTGCTGTCTTGCTTTGTGCTGCATGGGTGGCTGTGGTGTGCCTGTCCTTACTCTGAGCCCCTGAGGCACCAGGAACAGCCAGGCATCCTCAGGACAAATCTTCCTCCATCAACTCCTTTAAAACCTCAACAGCCAGGCAGTGAGGGGGGGGGGTGTGGGGGGAAGCTGCCAGATGCTCTTTTCGGTCTCTTTTTGAAACTCTCTGTGCATGGTGAAACACCAGAGCTTGCTCTACCCTGCTAGAGCGGGGGCAGTGAGGCGGCGGGTGTGTTACAGCCCGGTGCTGACAGTCCCTGCCTCATGCTGCACTTCCCTTCCTGGCTTGACGCTACCCAAAGGTAAGACACCAAGCCTGGAACTGTGTCTTGTGCTTTTAAAACTTTACCTGCAGAGCTTGGGGGATTCTCCCTGGAGCCAGGGGGGCTCCAGCCACTGCTCCGGATGCGGGGGTTTGCTCCCCATGAGCATGTACAGCGATGTACACACACACGTGTAAGCACAGGCACATGTATGTGCTTGTTTGTGTATTTGTAGGTGTGTATGTGAAGGTTTGGCATTTCCACCTGCATTATATTCCCATGGGCTATCTTGGTAAAGAAACCAAAAGGGGGGAAAGTTGCCAACTTTGAGCAGAAATTTCACTGGTGTCCCATAATACATCCGTGAGAGGGGCAGCTGCATTCTCAGCCCTGGAGTCCATGTCAGAGGCTTCAGCCAGTGAGAGCCCAGCACAAAACTGAGCTGTCCCCTCAGGCTGGCTCCCCAGGACACAGGCGAAGTTGGCATTGTTTATACTTTAGGCTGAATGGGTGTGTGCTGAGGGGATTTCCTCATTAGATTTTTAATTATTATAACTTCGTTTTGACATAAAAAGAGCAGAGAAGAGATCCCTTTAAGAAATCCATGTCATCAGTTGGAACAGAGGGATAATTTTGTTGGCATTGGTGGTGTGTGTTTGTGTGTCTCACATGGTGCATCCGTGGTATGTGTTTGTGTGACTTAGATTTTCAGATGGCAAACCCAAGTATTTAAAACATACCCTTTTGTTAAAAAAGAAGTCAAAAATCTGAGCTTTAGTCACTCAAGATTTTTGTAATAAGGTTTTTTTTTTTCATTTTGGGGAGCAGCCTCGTGCAGGTGAAACAGTGCCATTTTTCTTGTCATGTCCCTAAAAATGGAGTGGTTTAGTCGTGGCTGAAGGTCACGGTCTTTTGTGTTTCGCTGTGGTTTCTCTTACAGGACGTGGTGAATGGGCCCCAAAGGCTGCTGCCTCCAGGGGCTGGGGGCCATCAGTCCCTGTCACGGCATCTGGAGGCAGCAGGGAGCTGGCGGCTGCTGTTTTGGGTCAGAAGGGACCTTAAAAACCATCTTGTTCCATCTCCCTGCCGTGGGCAACGACACCTTCCACCACTGGGTTACTTAGTTATATATAATTTAATCTTTTGTAGGGCCAGCCATGCGTTTCTAGTGAAGAAAAATACTTCTTTTGCAGAACAACAGCAAAAATATTCCTGAAAATAGAAATGATGTGTTTTTGAGGTGTCAGTGATATGATTTTATGTTTTTAAACACAAATGACATGTTTATGACGTATGTCAGTGATGTAATTTTTTTATTTGTGGCACACACATGCAATCTCCAAGGGACAAAAGCTGAAAAACACTTTTCCCTTTTATGAAAATGCACATTTGAAAATAATTTCCCAGTGAACTCAAATAATTAGAAGGAGCACATGGAATTTTAAATTTGAAAGCTTGACTAATCCTGAGTGGCTTTGTGAAGCTTGAAATCTGCAAGAATTTGAAGGAGAAAGCAGGCTCTTTAGGAGCTGAATTTTTCACAAAAGAAAATTCTTCTGGTCCTACTTTATTTTAGTGTTGTAGGAGAAGCTGAAAATTTATTAGGAGTAACTTCATTGAGACTTTATTTCTTTTTAGTTTGGCAGATGCCTGATCTCTTTTCCATCAGTAAGACTGAGACCATTTCTCAGTCAATATTCTTATGTTGCTACTCTAGTTTGTGTCTTACAGGGAGGACACTCACTCAAAAAATAGACAGAAATGGAAAATATGCCCCAAAATCCTTGTCAGTGCTTCAGGAAATGTTCCGATGCAAGAACAGTTCATTCAGGTGTTGCTTCTTTCATGTAGTTGCTCTGAGAATATAAGCATGCAAAGGGAACAATAGGGCAGGTGGGATGCACAGGTGAGGTTTAATATATCCAGTTGGTCGTTTTATTTTTTAGTGTTATACTTACCGTCCACAAGGAACACATGAAAGCTACTGTTAAATGTCACTTCATTCAAGGACACAGAAAAGTATAAGAAATGCTCTTCCAGCCTGAATGGGGGATTTAGAGTCAGCGAGTTCTTTTCAGTTTGTTTTCTAACGTTTAGCTTTGTTACTGTAATTTCAAAGGTTATCAGTAAAACAAAATGCTACATGAGGCACAATTCTGTGCAAAACAAATAAAAAATCAGAGTCATCAAACAATTCTTATCCAGGAAAAGAAAAAACAAAAATTAAGAAAATCAAAATGACATCAAGGAATCAGTATCAGGCTGTTTTCACCCGGCCCCACACTAAAAATTCTAAGTTCTTACTATTGACCTATGTCAATAGTTAATACATAGTTAATAGAGCAATTTCTTTAATATTTACACAAATTGCTGTGTAAACACAGATCTTCAAAATAAGACTTCACTGTATCGTTCCAGAAACAATTATGCTACCTATGTTCCTTTCATCTCTGTACACTCAACTTTTATTTAACAAAACTCATCCCTATATATTTATTTACAGCAAAATCTTTGCTCTTATGCATATGTAGTATCTCTAATTGCATGAATGTTAAATGTTTAAAATTACATTTGTCGTTTCTTCATTGGTTTGACTCTCCCACTCCCCTTTTTTTTTGGGTTTTTTTTGGTTTTTTTGGAGAGAGATTCCTTAAAATATGGGATGATTATTTTAAAAACTCTAAATCAGTTGGAAGGAAACAGAAAAAATCTTTGCTTGACTACCAGTTGTAAAAAGTACCGTAATGATTACTTTTTCCTTTAATAGTAAGGTCTGACTTTCCTTCTGTTTGTCTGGGAGTTTTGGTAACAGAATAATTCACATAGATTTTGGCACAAGTTATTTTGGAAACTAAAAAAAAAAAATTACTGATAGCTCATATATCTGCTCTGTATTGGAGAAGTTAAACTTCTTGGTCTTTTTAGTGTAGTCACAAGATCTCTCTTAGGAAATATGTTTTATTGTTGAAGTGTGGTCTTGGGATAATTGCTCTCTTCATTTTGACACTGCCATGTTTCATCCTTGGGCTTGAAGATGAATCATCAATCCCGGTAAAGGAAAGAGTAGTAGAAGTTGTTGTTGGGTTCTGTGTGTCTCACAGAGACACAGTCAGTCTTATTGCCCCATCCCAATACTTATTTCTGATCCTGAAGGAGGAAAACCGTTGCTGTGTTTTCTCTAGTGTGCTCTTCTTTTTCTCTCTACTTTTTCTGATTAAAAATATATTCACCTCTTTCAAATTCTACCAGTGAGTTACAATATCATCCAAAGTGCATTAAATGCCCTTTCCCCACCTTGCCAAAAGCTCTATAATTCTACCTTCGAGAGTTTGAATTACACTCCTTGGCCTTTTTGCTCTGTCCCCAAAGTAATCCCCTGACATAATTTCAAATAATAGGGAACTCATCTTTGGAATTATGCAGGTAATACCTTTGGTGGCACATGTGATAGTTTGAAAGATACTGTCAGGTTGGTATTTAATTGGAATATTGACAATGTCATATTTTTAGATTATTCATGCTTTTTGAAAACTATGGTGAGGCCTGGAAAGCAGCCAGCTGTGTAGTAGCCTTAAAATGTACATTGGTTATCATACTTAAAAAAACCCCAATAACAAATAACAAAACCAAACAAAAAACCCACCAGAGAAGAAGAAAGAAAAGAGCTATTAAATGCCATTTTGCAGGTGTGAGTTATTTTCCATGGCTGATTAGAGAGCATCTCCTGAATTATGTTGCTTGAGGATGTTCAGTGTCAGCAAATTTGAGGTTTTGTGATGTTTAGGGCGTATTGCGTATGTGGGTTGCTAAAGTGTCATGCCTAAGGACAAAAGTGGGTGAATATGAAGACATCTAAATTTCACACCTTTGTAAAACTAAACTGGTGAGTTTCCTGACAAAAGCCATTCCAGCTCAGCCTTGGGTTTTGAACACAAGTGGTCTTGGATGTGTCAACGATCTCACATTCTTAAACGTATGGAAAAGCAGAAACCCAACTCAGTCTTAGAAGGGCAGAGTATTTGTCTGAGGCCTTTTATTCCTGAACAAAGATGACTCTGCAGTGTAAGGGAATCCCTGCAGGGTAGGTAACGTTTTACCCTTTACCCTTTACCAGGGTTGTAGTGCAGGTAACCCAGAGGATGGCGTTACCTCAAGAATTAACATCCCACAACACAGGGCATCACCAGCACAGCACAGAGACTCATGCAGAGGCTGTGGGCCATTTAAGCCTTTGAAGGGAAGAAATGCACTACCCAGGAGGCAAATTCTAGAGTAAACTCTGACAGAAATGTGTTATTTTTGCTACATTTTTTAACTAGATGGACTTTGAGTCTACATTTGAGTATGTGTGTGACCGAGGGGGATGCTGAGGATTTGGCCGTCTGTGTCTTTGTGGAGGAAGGGAGGGAGGGAGGGGTGTGCTGCGCAGGGGTGTATGGCAGGAGTTATCAGGCACTGCCCAGAGATGGGGCTCCCAGAGTTCCAGGAGTGGCAGCAGGCTCCTGCCCAGCTCAACTGGGCGGGAAAACCCCTGTCCCAACCAGGAGCTGGTGCCAGACAGCCACGAGCAGGGATTCCACGGGGCCAGCCAGAGTCGGCTCCAGGGAGAGGAGCCAGCAGCACACTCGACTGTGTGCTGCGTCCCCTGGCGCTCAGCTTGCCCCACCAGCCCGCCCAGGGGAGCAGAGTCCTGGCTCATCTGATGACTAAAAAAAGTGAATTTGCTCGTTTGACGACAAGGCTTCCTTAATTCTAGCAAAGATCCGTAATGCACACTGCCAAATACCTGTCTCTATTATTTTTTTTAATTAGAAAAAACAATAGTAAAACTTTGAAAAGCTTTTTAATAGTAAAACTTTGAAAAAGCAAGTATGTTCTCGCTGAGAAACTAACTTTAATGACAGAAATTACAAAGGCTGAAACCTATTTCAGGCACTTAATTTCTCCTTTGCAGTGAGTTCAGACGAGGCCCACGCAGTCAAAGCCTTGAGTACAATGTGCTCCGGGCAGTGTTCACCTGCTCTGTGACCCAGCATATTGTCATGATTCCATCAGGTGTGTGTTGAGACAGACTTGCTCATTGATGTGGTGCAGGTGGTCACCTGAGGAGCAGTCATGTTCAGGTGTTCATTGTCCTGTGGGTCAAAGCCTCCTCTTGGCTTCTGTTACTACTGCAAGAGGAAAACCTTAGTGCGTGTCCGTCTTCTTTCATTTTGGCTGTTATTTCTGGAATCCTGAATGCCATGCTTGAGGTGGGTCACCAGAAGTAAGTGACAAATGTATAATTAAAATATGCAACAGTTTCTTTTGCGTCTAATGGTAGCTCAGACTATTAAATCAGTTCTTACTATTTCTTTCTATATTGCAGAGATTCCCTTAAACCCAACAAGTATGTCGGATTTGAGAGGTAAAAGTACTGTGCTGCTCTTTACAGAAAGAAATAGTAGTGCTAAAGTGATGTTCTTTCAGCCTTAGCATAACTGTGAGGTCAAAGCAGACGCACACAGTACAGAACTGTCCTCCAAAATGCTAGAAAAATATTTTCTGGTGTATTATTGTAATTGAGCACAGATTCTGGAAGCTAAAAGTCTTAATTATGATCAGTTTCCCATCTTCACCGCAGCAGCTTTCCTTAATTTTAAAAAACCAAAAAAGAAAAAAAAAAAAAAGAGTTCTTTTCTTAACTAACTCACAAATTTTTGTAGCAGTTGCTTCTGTATGAGGTTATTCAGAGTTCTGTTGTGTTCTATTCTATTCCATCATTAATGTGTCACTGAGCACTGTGATGTTGTTTTCAATATTAATTTCCTGATTTTGGGGACAAATCAATTTTAAGACAGATTAAGTGCCAAGGAAATTAGGGTAAATGCAAAATTTAATTTATGCAGTATTTCAATACTTGCAAATGTATTAAAGACTAGAAAATAATTGCTTATCATTTGAAGGGAATTTTTAGTTTATTTGAATATGTAGGCCTAGTATCTTTAGTATAGATACTAAGTTGAAGATTCAAGTATCTGTATGTTAAGCAGGGCAGCTTTGATAGTGAATACTTATCTTTAATAATGTTGCATTCATTTTAAAGAATGTATCACAATATTTCATTGGACGTTAGCCTAAAGAATTATAAAAGAAATGTTACTATATAGTATACCTTGTCTCAAACTCAGATATTTTTCAGGATTTGGTTCTAAAAGCTGCCTGGATGGGATGGAAATAGACACATCTTGCGTGGCTGAGACCTTTGATGTTGTTGCGTAGCCTAATGTTTTTTAAACCCTGGGGGAAAACGAACAAACGAAACTCACAAAAACAACTAGCACTAAAGAAAAAAAAGAAGTACTTAGAATAATAAAACCCAATGTTAAAATTGCCTAGGCATTTAATTAATAATTTGAGCAGTGTGCAGTGAATGCACGCTGCGAACAGCAGGGAGGATTTTGTTCAGCAAAATACTCACACATGCTTGACCTCAATTGCTGACTTCTGTCCTCTAGATTCAAGGTTGTAGCTCACCTGGCTGTGCCTGTCTTCAGGGTGTGAGTGGGCGTGTCATTGCAGCAAGGAACATTTCAGTTCACGGTGAAAGACTGGAAGAGCAGCATGGCCACGGGGCAGATTTTAAAAAAGAGAATATTTGCTTTACATTTCACTCTCCTGCAACCCCACAGTCCCGCCAGTGTCTTGATACTGCCATACCCTGGGAAATGGCACCTCCGGGTGTTCTACATGATGACCTGTGATGGCCATGTGAGTAGGCACAGGCCTTGAGAGGTTTTCATTTTTCATAGAATCAAAGAATCATACACTGGTTTGGATCAGAAGGGATCTCAAAGCACATCCTATCCCACCTCCTGCCACGGTCAGGGACACCTTCACTATCGATACCAGGCTGCTCCAAGCCCTGTCCATCCTGGCCTTGGGCACTTCCAGGGATCCAGGGGCAGCCACAGCTTCTCTGGGCACCCTGTGGCAGGGCCTCACCAAACTGACAGGGAAGAATTTCTTCCCAGTATCCCATCCAACCCAGTCTTCTATCAGTGTGAAGCTGGTTTTGATGTCCTGTTCTAAATTGTAACTTATTATTCGTTTAAAGCTTTGTGGGAGGGGTCTAGTGAAATATCCTAACAACTCCAAACAACCCTTCCCACCCAGGTTACAGCAGGGCACTCTGGGATTGTCTAGCATTGACTGTCAGAAGCTGTTCCACACAGGCAGCACTACAGTCTGGGGCTTTCTTTTTCACATTTGCTGAATTGTGAATAAAGCCCAGAATGTACTGTTCTACAAAATAACGTTTGTTTTCCTCTGGCTGCTTGGTATACTATGTAAGACTTAAAAGATTGATATTAGTGAAATCAGGATCTGTATTGTAACGCTTCTCTTTTTTTCAAATAATTCTCTAACAGGTGTACATATACTGTTTTAACTCCTTAAGATAAGCAAGCAGAGTTCTTTTCAAGATTTGGACAGAACCTTTTCACCTGGCCAGTGAAGAGCTACTTTCCTCACTTAAGAGAAATCATATTTTTACCATATTTTCAGCAACAGTTGAAAGATATGTGAATACTGTGCTCCTTTGACTGTATTGGTATGTAAAGGGGCTCCAGAAGAGCTGGAGAGGCACTTTGTACGAGCACCTGGAGTGGCAGTACAAGGTGAAATGGCTTCACAATGACAGAGGGCTGGATTAGATGGGATATTGGGAAGAAATTCTTCCCTGTCAGTGTGGTGAGGCCCTGCCACAGGTTGGCCAGAGCAGCTGGATCCCTGGAAATGTCCAAGGCCAGGCTGGACAGGGCTTGGAGCAGCCTGGGATGGTGCAAGGTATCCCTGCCCATGGCAGGGGGTGGATCTGGATCAGATTTGAGATCTCTCCATACCCAAACCAGTGTGTGGTTCTTTGATTGTTGTGGCTGGAGCTCGTGGCACAAGGAGTCAAGACCCAGCCCCAGTGTGGTGGTGACAGGAGCACAGGCTCTGTGTAGGTGTGCAGGTGAGTGCAGCAATGACACCATTGTCACCAGACCCCAGTGGGCCACATGTGAACCATAGGACTTTCAGAATTTATGATTGTTAAAAAGCTGCTGCAGTGTCCAAACTATTGTAGTGTTTAAAACATAGCAATGTAAAACAACTGTATTTTTTAAAACCAACATTGGTTTTCCTAAACTATAAGCACAGATACACCATGCTAAAGTAACCGTTAAACTTTTTGTTCTTATAGGAATAACTGTTTAGCTAATGCACACACCATTTATTGAATTCCTAGAGAAAAAAGGAGAAATTAATAAAGGAGAAATTAATCTTAATAATTTTAATAATCTTAATATGTGGCACATGGGGTTTGGGTGCAGAGGACAGCACAGGGGTGCAAAAAGGCGTGGGAGCTTAGAGCTTTAATAATTGACAGTCCTCCAGATGTCTGCTGTCAGTTTGTGTTCATTGTGATGAAAAAAAAAAAAGGTAGATATGCATAATTTATCAATGCCATGCACAAGACTATATAGATCTCATTTTAAAATTAAGATGAAAGATTCCCATTTCTGACACTTCCATGTAAGAAAATACTTTAGGGTCCCTGTCAAGGGTAGCACCTGAAATCTGTATTTCTATTTAGACAAGTGCTGCTTTTACTACAGCAGTGTTTACACAAATAAGCGTATTATCAATGAAACCCTGGATCTGGACACCAGTCCCAGTGCTTTAGTGGTGAGCCGAGGTGTGGAGAAGTTGGGTGGTGAGGCACAGCATGTCTGTGAGAGCTGGAAAATGGACTGACATAAAATCACACTGTTTCTTCCCTAAGATATTTCAGATTTTTTGGTGGTCTTGCCTGTTATTTTATCATGGGAGAAATACAAGAGGGTTTTCACGCTGTGCCTTAATCTCAGCGTATCCGGACATGCGACTTAGATGAGCATGAAGCAGATAGGAGTAACCTGTGTAAATCTTTATTGGCATTTTTGTAGGAAAGAGGTGGGGCTTATTTTTTTTCTCTGTCACTGTTAATGGTGTGTTCCTAAAATATGATGGATTTATGAATATGTTGAACATGTCTTTCCCTTTTTTGTCTTATTTCTGTGCTCCTCACTTGCAGGCGCAATGGCTGAACAATGAGCTGTGTGGTGTGACAGGTAAATTTCACAATTTACCTGCTGTAATGGTGTGCTCTGTGCTGCTGTTCAATCATCTCAGAATTTTACTTGCCTGATTAGTTGAGTGCAGCAGATTTTCAATTTAAATGTAACTTCATCTGCTTGATTAAAAATGTAACAGAACATTATCTGTTGCAAATAAATTTCAGAGGAAAAGATGATTTTCCCTGTTTAAAAATAACATCTGTTTATACTGGCTGGGAGCAGATGATTAATACCTCTCTAATTTCGAGGTTTACCAGTCCAGCTCACCTGTCTCTTTGCATGGATAGCTGAAATTGATGGCTGTCGGGTATAAACATTTACCTGTTGATGTTTATTTGATGGATTTCTTTTTTAAGGATAATATAGAATCCCATCATTGGGCATTCATTTATTTGCTGCTCATCAAGATGATTGACAGTTTTGCCAGCAACATAGAAAAAGGCTTTCCTCCTTGGCACGCACTGAAGAAATTCACTCCTGAGCGATAAGTAGTACCTTGCCGAAGAGAACAGATTTCCCAGATTTTCCAATTCCAGTGTTTATTTTGATCGTGCTGAGGGGAGGCTCATGGCTGGTGCATGGCAGGATGTGGCGGGTGTCCGACACACAGTCAGGCAGTCCCACAGCTGCTCCTCGTGGACCGATGGCTTGTTTAAGCTGCAGAGCCTAACCAGGGAGGCTCCCTCTGGCTGGAACAGTGGTAATCCCAGCAGCATTCCGAGCCAGTGGAGGGGTCTGCGGGAGCACTGGCTGGGTGCTGGGGGTGAACGCCAACAGATGGGGACCCACGGGGAGGTGACACCCCTGAGCCATTCCATCCTGTTGTGTGGGAGCACCACAGCTGCTGATCCCTGGCCACCATCAGCCAGTCCACAAAGGACATCCGCTGGTCCTGGCTGCCATCAACCTTCAGCCAGCCCTGGCCATCAGCAGCAGGTCCCAGCCCCCACTCTGCCCCCTGCTCTGTGCCCACTCTTCAGTGAGCCCACAGGGGTGCCACAGCCAGCCCTGCTCCCTCCCAGCACTTCCGTGAAGGCTCGTGCTCTTGCTTGCCGTGAGCAATCCTGGGAGTTGCCAGCTGCACCCCAAAGGGTGGGAACAATCACAGCTGCCTGTAAATGTGATGGATGAGCAGGGTGGAAAACAGGGGTCAGGAGAGCATTGCTGATGCTGGGGAGCTGTTGTGCAGCCTGTTGTAAAGGTGTGCCCACCCCTGCACGAGGTTGTGTCCCTGTGTTTCTGCTGGTTTCTCCAGGTTTGGTTTTTTTAATCCAGAAATTAGATGTTTTGGAAAGATCTACAGTCTCTTCATCTCAGTCCCCTCCTAAACCTCTGAAAAAATAATTATTTCTGTGAGAGATCAAGCTGTGTTTAAATTCAATTCATATTAGGGTAGCTGAGGAAAATGCTATAAAATTTTTGCCTTGTCTTTAACTGAAATGGAACTGTGCACACCTGGGTCACACTGATGCAGCATCCGGGGACAGGGCCTGCAGCTCCCAGTTCTCAGCTGCTTTGCCGTGGCTTGATTCCAAACCATGGTGGGTTTGCTGTGCAGCTTACAGCTAAGGCTGCTGCTGAAGAAAGTAAATACAGTGGTGATCCACGCTTTCCTCATGTTCACGTCTGGGTTTTGTCCCAGGCTAAGCAGTAATGCATTTTTTTCCCATTTATTCTTTCTGAGCCTGGGTATTCCCAGCCTTTCAAGACCCCATTACATTGTTCCCACAGCATAAAGTGACAAAGCTCGACAAAGGAGCTAAAACTCTGATGTCAGTGTCTGTGTGTGGCTGGCAATGCCCTCCCCACATAATTCTCTGTGTCAAGTGGAGTCTCTGGTCCTTCCTCACAAACCAGATGTGATACACACGTTACCTGTGGAGCTGTTTTTTTTCCCGCTGCTGTAACACTTTGGAAAACTCACACCATAAGTTCAGTTATTTTCCAGTGGTTTTAAGTTGTCAAATACACATACAAAAATTAGTCTTTTACCAGCTTGATTCTCCTGTCACTGAAGTTGGCATCAAAAACAATTCTCCCTTCCCAGCTGCGGCATCTCCCTCAAACACACCTCAGTTTCAGACAGATATAATCCTGAATTAGGAGAGCAGCCCTTGGTGTTCAGCTTTTCCTGTGGCATGTTTTCAGGAATTTTTGGTGTATATAATTACACACGTGAATTTGTTTATTCTTGTACTATTATATAATTCACCTAAATATATAGGCTTGCTAACATACAGCCTTGATACCTACAGAGGCTTCCGTGTTTGTCAGCTTGAGACATGAATGTCTCTTACTGGGCACCTCTGTGAACATAGCAAATCACGTCCAGTTTGGAAAAAGACCCTTTCTTTTTGAATTGCCATTTGTTTTGTATTGTTTTGCTCTCTGTATTGTAAATACAGAGGAGTTCTATGTGCTGGGCATGTAAATAAACCTGTTAGGTTTGGGGGTTTTTAGTATAGTCTATTTCTCTTTATTATATATGAGTGAAAGGGTTATTGTATTTTCAGATCTAGAAGCTCAAGACTAATCCAGGCTGTGTGGAAAACAAGGGGGTGTACTTCAGAGGATTTGCTGGAGTTGTGCTATTGTTGGTCTCAAAACACAGCCTCAATGGGCCTAGATGACCTCATCTTTCGCTGCCTGCTAATCCACCACCTCCATTTTCACCATGTCTCAGAAAAGTTTATTTAAGGAGGCTTGCACTGGAATAATAGCTGACGCTTTGCATAAGTCATAAAGTCAAAGTTAAACAAGTACATCTGTGTTGTACATTGTGTACTGAACACTGAAGGAAAAAACTTCAAAATTTGCCATCGGACTAGATTTTTATAATAATGCTTTAATTTTACAGGGACAGACATTAAAACATAAAGCAGCTTCATGCAGTCCATAACTGGTGCTTCTGTCTAGTATCTGTGGTTGTTACTGGCTTTTGAAATGCATGTACTTTCTTTTTCAGTCAGTGCTAGGAAATAGCAGTAACTGTCTTTGAGTGGGAATCTCATTCCTTTGTGCTTATGGCTCTGCCCCATCCCTGGAAGTGTTCAAGGCCAGGTTGGATGGGGCATGGAACAAGCTGATCTAGTTGGAAGGAAGGCATCTGCGCCCTTGACAGGGAGGTTGGATTAGATGGATTTTAAGGTCCCTCCCAACCCAATCCATTCCATGAGTCCATGTTTCTGTGATCCCTGATTCTGCCACTCATGTCAGAGCCCTCCAGACCCGGGTCACAACTGTGATTGGGCCTGACCAGGTTGTTCTTCAGGTGAGGATTCTGTCATTGCAGCTGCACCCAGCAGCTGAAGTTGTCTGTGGGTACTGTGAAATGCCATCTCTAAGGATAACTGGAAAATATGATTTTACCACCCATTTTACCACCCTCAGCCTCTTCACGCCACAAAGAAAAAATGCTCTGCAGAAGTCCTCGCTTTTAATTTTTTCAAAGAGCTGGAATCTAGCTATGTGCTACATAAAGCTGCCAATAAGAGTTAACTATAAAAGAGAAAAAAGGCAAAGCAGACCTGCAAAAGTATGTTCATGGTCTTACCTCTGATTATTGTTAGGGTATCTAGTAGGCAAAAGTGTGTGGCATGCACAGTTATTTGACCAGTCACAGAACCAAAAAATAGGACTTGGAGGTTAAAAAGCTGAGGTTCACCATATACAAAGAAGTTGATCCTCCTATCTCTTAGTCGTACCACAAAGCTCTGTAGCCATTGCACTGGCAGTTGGACTGTGACATATCAGTGTTGTCATTCTGCTGGGAGATGTCCACATGGCTGTGCCTTGTGCCTGGTTTGGCTCCATCCTGAGCCTGTCAGGAAATCCCAGACTAGCTTTACTGCTGGCACCCCTTTTGCCATCTCTATTTCCTTCCCTCACCTTTTCCACGCCCTTCTTGTCCCACTTTTGACTCCAGCTGGACGATCAGATCCAGCATGCCAAGACAATGGTTTGGTTGTGTTGCAGAGCCCATCCTCAGGTAAGCAGGTCAAAATGGTGCCTTAAAGCCCATGTGGCACTGAGTTCTGTCCCCTGCCTGTCCTGCTGCGGAGAGGCTGGGGGAGATGGGCCAGGCAGGAGAAGGAGCTGGCAGTCCAGCTGGACACAGTTCCAGTCGGTGCCTGGTCTGGAGTGTGCCCATGCTGTCCACTCCAAGTCCTAGTCCTCCCCTCAGCAGGTTAGAGATGCTCTTTGCTGCTCGTGACTCTGCTTACCTCCTCATTCCCAGAACCTAGCAGCCACGTTAAAGCCCTTGGCTTGCTGGAAGAGGAGGCTGGGGTTTGCAGCATCAGTCCCTCATGTCGTGGTGCCAAGCTCTCTGTGTGTTACTGCCAGGGGCATTCACAGTACCCTCCATGTGGCAGGATGGAGGCAGCTACCTGGGGACAAAGCATGATAAAAGTCTGGCAGCAGCAAAATTGCACTTTCTGTGGAGAAATGCTGAATTCCTTGGCCTCTCAGAAAAAAAATTGAAGATCTCAAACCTGTGGAGTTAAGGAATTTGAGATGAATTTGTTAACTCTCACATTCCAATCATCTCCTTGAAGACGCAATGATGCCAGGTCCTTCAAACCCTTCAAAGCTGTGATGACGGGAATTTATACAGATTTTATACCTGAATTACAGTGTAGAGGGCGAGGGGAACACGATTCATGGCTGCATAACTCAGTTATGATAGGCCTTGTTAAAGTGTCACTTACCAAGTGCTTTTCCATTGATTTGTTTTTGTGGTGCCATTTTTTTTAATCCACATCCGTAGTATTACAGTAAATGTTTACGTAGTTTGAATGTCTTTAGCTGAACATGCTTACCTGAACATCCAAGGTAAGAAGGGATGTACTGCAATGACAAGTAGCTGTAGATTGCTGTGTATATCCTTTTGTTGTTTTGCAGTTTGGTTCTGGGAAGGGGATGTTTTCCTCTTGCAGCTTGCCTTACGTACTCCTGTTTTTACCTATACTAATGAGTGTTGACAACTAGAAAGGTGATTGCAGTCTTACCATGTGTTTGAACACAATTTTATTTACCTTTTTTAAACACAATTTTACTAGTAAAAGTAGCTTTGGTAGGATTTTACAATTCCTTGCTCATGAAGCAGCATGAGATCCCCTACATATATACTATATCCAGAATTGCTGATTTTTACTGCTTAAGGTTTGTTTGCGCAGTCAGTGTGAAACTATCCCAAAAAGTTGATGGGGTTTGATAAACATGGTTCTTTAGACAAAACTATGCTTTTTCTGCTTAAAAATCTGCCCAGGAGACACCAACGGGGCTTTAACGGCTCCGCAGGTTTTCATTAGTTTCCATGTTATTTATAGGACATTGGGAAGACTCATTCATCCGTGGCAAAAAAAAGATATTTCTGGAACTCCAGCTTCCCTGATGTTGACTGACCATGACAAAATTACTTTTTTTTCCCTTTTCACACGGTACTGCTGTGCTCAGCCCCCTCGTGTTGACTGGTCCACAATGACAGACCATTGCCCCTTGGGAAGGCTGCAGCCAGCTGGGATGGGGCCACAGACAGTGCTGGTAGTGGTGGACACTTGGCCACCCCTTGCCATCCTTGGGGTGCCTGGTGCAGCCAGTACCCCCCACAAAGGAGTGGGGAAGGAGCACTGGTGGGGCCCTGTGGCTTTGTTTAGTGCCCATCAGAGCAGCCACCTCCTCTGTACTCCTTGCTGCTGTGCTAGGTGAATGTGAGAACCCGGAGACAGTAAAAAGGAGGTGGATGAGGAATTCACCCTACCTGAGGCCAACATTTCTAGGGGAGTGGATTCCTAGGACAAAGAGCATATGATGTGTGTAATAGCTGCAGGAAATGGGTTTTCATCAACTTTTTATCCAAAGTAGTGGAATTCTTCTGCACAGCCTAAATGGTGTTATAAAAATGTAGAGTTCATTAGAAAGCTGTGTATTTTTTATCCACTTGAATGTAATTTAGAGATTATATAATGTAATAGGATTTATAACATTATGCTGGTTAATCTTTATGGTGTTGCATACACGTTAAGCACAGCTAGCAGAACCCAGCACTTGCCCTCAACATACAACAAGCAACATGTGCTGATGTGGAGGACTTTTGTTTCTTGTATCAGCATTAATGGAAATAAAGAACTCTCTGTAAGCACTGTGCAACAGTAATCCAATGGACTCACCATCTTCCTTTGAAGGATGAGGTGGTCCTGGTTTGAGGAAAATTTCTATTAGATATTGGGGGTGTTTGTATTTCCATGTCAGCAAACTGCTGTGCTTGAGCATGTGTTGTAAAAAGTGACCTAGAAAGTGCCATGTTAGCCAGAGAAAATATGGTATTTTTCTTGAACCTGAGGAGATAAATTTCTTTATAACTATCTTGTGGTATACAAAGCTCTAAGCTAAATGGTTTGGGAATAGGTAATTTCTCCTTTACAGTCTGGAGGTACAAGAAAAGCAAATACCCAGAAATGTCAGAACAACTGTTGAAAGCAGAAGGTGCTGTGACAGACACTTTTAATGGGTATTAAAACCTTAGTCCAACTCAAGTAGACTTGGACGTTGCACCTTTCCTCAGCGCAAAATGCTTCTAGGCATTCCTTTATCGCCCAATGCTTTCTAAAATACATCCTTTTAGTTTGCTTTTTAACCTTAAATTATTGCAAAAATAAGCCTCTGCAGAATCTAATTTTAACTGGGATTCAGAACGTCACTGACCCCACCCCAAAAAAGGCACTTTCCAGTAGACCTGATTTTGGGTCTCCGTTGTTTCTGGCTGGATGCAGGAAGCTGTGCCCCTCTTTCCTGTGACTGGTCAGAGATGTCCAACACACCAGGTGCTCTTGCCAGGCATTTTTTGTCCTTAACAAAATCCTGAGGACGTTTACTTTGTGATGAGTCACGGTCACTGGCACTAAGTAGAGGAGACGAGGTCAGTGTTGTGTCGGGGAACAGAAAGGGAAACCTTGCATCCTTCTGGTGGTTCTGCTATGTCGAGTTCAGCACAGGGCATAAATTGTAGTGACACACCTTTGCCTGATAACAGCTGTGTGCTGAACTGAACCTGGTTGTCAAAAAGTTAAAAATTCTGTGGTAAGAAGACAAATATGACTTGTGTCCACATTCTGTCATCATTATATTTTCATAACAATTGATCAGGTATTGCACCCTCAAAGGCTGTAATTTTACACCAATTTTGAGACACGGTGCTGATTTTTCCCCTGTTTAAGTCTACAGTGAGCAATCATGAAAGGGCTGCTTTCTATATCTGAAACACAGATTATTTTAGAAAGATGGATGAGAGACAAGAATTTCTGTGTTGATGTCAAGCTGTGCCTTCTGAAAGAGAAAACAGAATTTCAAAATTAATCCACTGTAAGTTATGATGAGCCAGGAAGTAGTGATCCCCAGGGCCTGGCCTGCACCAAAAGCTGGTTGCTGCCCTTCAAACAGAGAAGAGAAGCAGAACCAGGCCTTTTTGTGAACCAGAAGAAATTAGAGAAATTCAGAAGCTGGGGATAACTTTTCCAGTTCTTCCAGAACCCAGAATAGTTTATAGCTCCCAAGTTTTTCCTTTGTTAAAAAAACCACTGTGTAATATATTTGTCAAAAGCACCAGATGTCGAATGCCTGCCTTGCAAAGAACCAAATCAGAGCCATTTCTGCACCAAAATGTGATGGAGAGCATTCATGTTTGTGGTGGCAGGAGCGGCCCATCGTGTCACCACTCAGCATGGATGAAGGTCCATCTGCCACCAGCCCCACTGTCCAGGGGCTTGCAGCATCAATGAACCTGTGGAGTGGCCACTTGCTCTCCCTGTCCCTCCACTGCCTCGGAGGGTCGCCCGTCCTGCTCCGAGCCGCGTGCTGCTTGGCCGTGGCCTTTCATCGCTCCGAGGGGCTGAGCTAAGCTCCTGCCTTGCATCAGGAAACATCACTTGGAGAAAGACATCCAGGAACACAGCAGGCATGTGAGCAGTGCAGCTCCAACAAAGATCTGTCTGTCGGTAAATGTCACCCCACAAACCTACCTAAAATGTCCTTTTCTTTCTCCTGTCTTCCTGTACAGCTTTTCTTTATTTTTTATACAAAATGTCAACTTTTTAGCATTTGGGTTATTCCTTAGAATGGATCTTTTCTTTGTGTGAAATAAGCTTTGGGTGTTTATTTAGA
Organism: Corvus kubaryi; assembly: GCF_017639235.1. Classification (NCBI taxonomy): domain Eukaryota; kingdom Metazoa; phylum Chordata; class Aves; order Passeriformes; family Corvidae; genus Corvus; species Corvus kubaryi. Next base: position 2,590,912 of record NW_024581067.1, on the reverse strand, counting down.
TGTTCACTGAAACTGTGTAGAGAGCAGTAATTGTGTGGTACTAAAGAATTAATCCATTTAGTCATGGGAAGCCCTACTTAGCCTTTTTTTTCTCTTTTTCTTTTTCTTTTTTTTTTTTTTTCCATAACAGGCAATTTTAAGGAATTACAACTTTATGTAGAAATTTTATTTTAATAATTATATTGATAAATTTGTTTTCATCTGGGAAAAAAGCAAACTCCTTGTATTTTCTTATTTTAAGAAGAATCATCACTTTGAATAGAACTCTGTTTTTGTGCTTCTATTCCCTTTATGCTTCAATTTCTAAATGGACAATCTTCTTGTAAAACGGTCCTTCTAACTATTTTATGGAGACTGCTAAGCCAGCTTAGGGAATCTTAACATTTAAGCATATAATTGTCTACTTAGAGCCCTAGACTGGTAAAATAATGTCCAAAGCTTCCTGTACCTCCGGTGTCTTGCCTTTCATTCCCGTTAAAGCTGTCATGCTTGGGGGTTTTTTTGTTGGTTTGGTTTTTTTTTAACCTCCCCAAGCATATTCTTGGTCTCACTGTACGGTGCTGCTGTCTCTCTTAGGAAAGCAGCAGGGAACCATTTGTTTACTGGCTGCTCAAACTCTTTCCAGCAAAATTCCAGTATGTCTTCATTGGCCTTGGGAGTGTCCAAGGGGGGCATTCAAACCCGCAGACAGCAGTGGGTCTGGCTACCCAGGGTGCCTCCCCTGCAGTGCTGGTCCCCAAGGGTTCCAGTAGACTCCTGTCCATAGGCTGTGGCAAAGAGAGGGACAGGAGCGGGGGGATGCCAGGGCACAGGCCTCAGGGTTCCTGGGGGAACACCATCTGTAGCTGGAGGCAAAGCCTCTGATCCCTAGGGGCTGAGGCAGACAATCTCCCTGAGTGTGCCCACAGTCTGTCTAGGGAGTAACAAACCCCAGGTGCCTGTCACTTGGTCAGGGGAGACCTTTTGTATTTCATGGTTTTAGAAAAATGTTTAAAGTCACAGACAATACAAAAACAGAGCTCAAGGAGCATTTGGACAATACTTTTAGGCACATGGTGGGATTCCTGGGACTGTCCTGTGCAGAGCAAGGACTCAGTGATCCTTGTGGGTGCCTTCCAACTTGGAATATTCTGTGATTTTTTTGATTCTATGACAACATATTAGAAAGTGCAGCATATTTTGAGTGCTGAAGTGTTTGGTGCTGGAACCCAATAACCAGCTCTCCAGCTCTACCTGTTTTACTTTTATTCTTGTGAAGTGGTACACAAGTAGGGAGGAAATTGTTGAAAATAAACTGACAAAAGTGTTTATCAGTAGCATAAATGTGGCATAGTCAGCAGTTTGCCTACAAAATCATGGTCCATCAGGAATGGTAAGTGAAAATGCTTTTAAAATGAGTCTGTTTGGGCCAGAGCAGAGCAGAATATGGACTGGAAGCTGCCACTGAATGTGCTGGTTCTTATTCTCCCAAACCTTGTGTGTTGCTGGCACAAGAGAATCTCAACTCAGTTGTTAGTATCTACCTGTCAAATATAATATCTTCATTATAGTAGTGCAAAAGTAGCAGATCTTTTTGAGCTATACTTGTACGTCAGAAGTATGATTAACTTGGCATATTAACAGATTATCTGGCAAGAGTAGGACAGGTAAAAAGTTAAAGACATATGGGTTATTGGTTGCGGAAATGCAATTATTTTTGTTTTACCATCAGCAAAGGGTATTGTGTACATCAGCTTTTCTTGGATCTGGAACCTGATTCTCAGGTATTTAAAATTGCGTCTGTATTTATGATGTTAAATGCTGTCATTACACAAAACTAAGCATTGCAAATGCATTCAAATAAGATAGATGTGACACTTTGTGGCAGCCTCAAATAGTTTTTAATTGCTGCTGTTAAACGAGGCCTCGAAGACAGTGGGAGGGTGATGGAAGGGCTGTGTAATACGTGTGTGTGAAGAGGATCAGTGAACTGAGTTTTTGTTGTTTGTTCAGTGCAAGAACACCAGCAGTGTCCACTGGAAATGGTGTTTGGAACAAAATTCTGGGCAGGCTCCATGTCATTATCGTGACACGCGATTCTTGGTGGGCTCAGAAGACCCTTGAGGAGCTGTGAGGGCCATGAGATTCACTGGCCATGAGGGCAGGTGGTTTGTGAGTTCATCCCCTCTGGTGGCCTCAGTGCTGATCGTCCTGGCCCCAGTCCAGCAAGCCGCACTGCAGGAACTGCTGCAAGGGCAGAATGACCTAGGGTTGGGGGTGGGCAAAAGTTGGCAGCACCACAGGGGAACGCAGGGACACTGTTGGGGGCTGCTTAGGGGCTGCCCTGCACCAGCCAGAGGGTTCCATCCTGCCTCAGGCCCTGTGTGCTCTGCACTCGATTGTGGCTCCGGGCCCCTGAGGAAGAGGTACCGGTTGGTTCTTCCTTCAGTCACATTTCCTTCAATCACATTTCCTGGACAACATGTGGTACATATGCTTTGGGTAGGAAAACGGTAGATGGGATGCTCCTCTCAGCAGCTGTAATGTCAAAAATCCATAGTTTGTTTTAATTAAAAAAAAAGAAGAAGTAAAAAAGGTCTAAAATCAGTCTTATAGTTAGACCTGGCTTTATTTAAAAGTTAATATGGATGTAGAAATGTAATTCCGAGCACCTGTGTCCCAGCACTGGCTGGGCGGTGCTGAGCATTCATCACTGAAGCACCCAGCATCTCCTCAGCATTGCTGGGGTGTTCAGGGCCACCCCTAAAATGTCACGCTGGGAATTATCTGGTGTCTGCGTAGGAGATTTGTGGGGTGGTTGCATGCTTGCGTCCGACGTCAGGATGGGTATTTTATTATTTTCTGCTGACTGGGTGTGTCCTGGCATTGGCCAATTTATCTTGGTGGCTTTGCCATCCCATCTCCTGATCCTCAGTACAGAACGTGGTGAAGATTTGCAGCTGAGTCCAGGAAAACAGCAATAATGGAAACTTCTGACCTAAATTCAAAGCTATCTTAGCATTGCTGAAGTAACAACTTTGAGTGACATGCCTGGAGATCATATCAAAATTTTTCCTTATTCCTGCTCATTGTTTTGTTCCATGTCTTTTTAATAGATTTTTCATCAGAAGTACTTCCTTAAAAAAATCAGTGTAGTTGTTTTAATGAGATTTGTTGTTTTTAGGCAGTGCCCTGGGGTTTGCTTAATATAATTACAAAGCAAGGTGCAGCTGCAGCACAGCATCAGTGAAGGAAGAAAAGAGTGGGTAAAGAAAAACGTGCCAAAAATCTCCAGGCAAGGGCTCTCTTGGCCAACACACCAGATAACCTGTGTGCTCATGATTTGCCAGCTCCCTCATTCCTTTTTGGTGCCGAGAAAGAAATCCTTACAGGACTGTGATCTGCCTCAAGTTAGGTGCAATTGGCAGCTACCTTTGATTCCTTACCTGGAGGGAAACACTACATTTCGGGTACCTAAACTTGCAGCCCCTCAAAATGTTTGTTTTACCCATTTCAGATACTTGGATGTTTTTCAGTGAATGCCAAGATGCGAGTGTACTGAAAGCACCAGTTCTGCTGACCATGTCCTGTTTTTATTGAATATTTTGCACCACTCCAGCTCACCATGTCCCTCGTAATGTGGGGTTTTCTTAGGGGCAGAGAACAGTACAGAGGGTCACAGAGCCTCAGCGAGCATCCACTGGCACTTCTCTCACAAGAAGGGGAGTCAGTGTTATTTATTCTCCCTTTTTTTCTCAAAAGGCAGCAAGCTGTAATTGAAACTGAGTTGCAGCAACTTGTTAAACACTCCAGGACCAGCACCCACTTTCACCCTGCACCAATGTTTAGGCTGCAGCTGCTGCCGATCAACGCAAGGCCCCAGATGGTGCTGCCTAATCCCCAGGAGAATCCGTGTCCTGGAGGCAGCTCTTATCGCTCCAGACCACTGCAGACATTGTCTGCAGGTCTGCTATAAGGGGGAATAATACAAACATGCAATGCATGAGTTTCACTTCCTTGAGCAACACAAAGACACAGGAAGTGAAGTTAAACTTTACAAGAATAGAGTTCACATTACCGAAAGCTGAGCTATTTTTGCTGCCCCAATAGGTAGCTGGTGGTTTGAGGGGCAAGGGGCACACTTGAACCTGCCAGTTGTATTTTGCCGCTGAGAATTGCGGTATGAAGACCGTTTTAAAGAACATTTTTGCATTTGTTTTGTCTGTGCTGCCGGTTGCCGTTAGCTCACCTGGGTGACGCTACAGATGCTGCTTTGCTGGAGTTGTTGGAAATGCTCAAATTCTTCAATTTTCCTCATAGAAGTGTATCCTGGTTGGCTGTCCTGGCAGGTGTAGGACGGACAGGCTCTGCTCCTTTCCAGCTTCCCCTGGCAGGCAGAGAGGTTTCTGCCCACTGCGGGGAAATATCTCCAGGCACTTCTAAAAATTATTTTGGTGCTACATAGCGGGCATAATTCTGCCCCCTCTTGTCTATTTCCTTCCACATATGCCTTTAAAAATTGTCCATGTTAGGCTTTTGATAACCCAATTTTAATTTTAAAAAGCAGTCCAAATCAGTTAATGCTGGCAGGTAGTGCAGGTTGTGTTCATGTACCTCTGGGGTTCTGTTTGATCTCTACAGCAGTCATGACCATGGTTCAGTGGAGGCCAAGGTACAGCAGTGGCTCAAAAACATCTGGTTAAATTTCAAAATAAAATAAAATAAAATAAAATTGTATTTAAAAAAACCCAAAACTTAAGCATTGCTGGAACAGTGTTCATAAAAACAGATTATCATCAGTTTATCATCAGTGTCTTGTTATTTACTGAGCTGTAAAGCTTGTGCTGATTTCACATTGTACATGATTTATACTATGCTGAGTTGTTCCACTCCATACCTGAAAAATTACAAAGGCATTCAGGTTCCTGATGGCTCTATCTGGTGCTATATTTGAGCCTCTTTTATTGCTTAATATATAGCCTGCTGCTCTGGGATCAAAAAATAGAACATCTCAGGTGGTTCTGTGGAAAATGTCTGTCTAAGTCCCCGTAACCTTGCAAATGGAGTCATAATTTGGGGGTTTAATGCTTTAGTTAAAAGAAAGCAAACAAAAACTATTAGACTTTTCATTTGAAAACACATTAAAATCCTGTGGCATTTTTTACCACATTAAACAAGAAAACAAAAGTTCCACAGTAAATTATTGATAGTTTTAGTCTAATGTAGGTCCAGCTGCACTGGGAAGAGAGCATAGGTGAATGTTTTCCCCTGTTTTAAATAACTGCATCCCAGCCAATACAGTTTCGGTGAGGATGTACATGTGCTGAGGGTGTCATTTTTCAGACTTAATTCAATTGAAACTGTTTTCATAAACAACTACTTAGTTTTTTGTCTCTAGTTTGATTTTGACAAAAGCTGATGGAGGGCCTAATATTACCTAGTAAGACCATGCTAGAAAGCTTTTATAGATTCTGTTTGCATCCCTAAATAATTATTTTTAGCATTATTTGTACCGCATATGGGTTTCCCGGGCACACGTCGTGTCATTGCAGTAACTCTAAGAACACAACAGAACAATCCACTCTCCAGAGCTGAATATACAAGATGAAAGATGTTTGAGATTAATATGCAAACATTTGGAAAACAGTGGAAATGGGAGGCAAACTGTGGAAGTTGGCTCTCCTGAGTAACACAACACCCTAAGACAAGGAATGTGAAAGAAGGTGGCTGTGACCCCCAGGAGCACAGACATCACAAAATCTGGGCATTGTTAGTGTGAAGAGTAAGCCAGGTACAGCGAGGGTTTATTCCCAATGTAACCACAGAAAATAAGGTACAGCAGGAATGAACTTCCCTGTTTGTACTTGAAAGGTTTCTCTGTGTTCTCTTTAATTTTAACAGCATTGATATTCTGTTTGCTTTATGAAACCCTTTATTACAAACAGTTATGAATATGAACATCTCATTTGACTGCTGATGAACAGAGGGGAAAATCTAAATTAAAACTTTAAATACCACTATTTAATTACCCAAATGGCTTTGACTGTGTTAAAGAGTGCCTGGGATTATTCTGTTTTTCAATTTGTTTTAATGCTTCCTCGGTAAAAGCTGATGGATTCCCAGGCCCATTGCTGTCACTGATGAACTATATAAAGATAAATGACATTATGGTAAATTCCACTTAATGACACATTTTTAATTTTCAGAACACAGACATTTTCTGGCTAGTGAATGAAGGCTAATTACCTCAAGATCAGAACAAAATAACTCCTCATTTTGAAAGATAATAGAAAAGAAATGTTGCAGATTAATGATGCTATTTATCTTTAAAAGAAAAAAAACTCTATCTTTATCCTGATAGTGCTGTTCCCTGAGGAACACAGTTATAAAATGAATCTGAAGTCGCAACTTAATAGGTTATTAAAATTATTTGAGTGTGGGCTCCTCTGGTTCAGCCTTTCCATAAATTTAAATTGGAGGTCTGCTGTATTTCTAAAGAAAGCAGCTTGTTTACGAGGCCACAGGGAGCAGCCAGGGTGCTGACAAAAGACACGCCTCACCCCATACTGAAGCTCCTTTTCTAAGCCTGAATGGAACTGATATGTTTCAGAAACAGCTGAGAGAAAAGTTTAAAATGTCTGAATTATGTTACACCGGTGTCTTTTCTTTCCACTGTGTGTCATGATAAGAGTAAGTGGGAATAAAGGGCACAGAGATAAATCTGCTGTGGGGACACAGCAACAAACAGCATCAGCTGTGAAGTACCAGGATCAGAGGTTTTGTGACTGATGGCATAGGTGGCACCGTTGGTTCTTGCTGGGAGGTTTGAGCAGCCTTACCTTTAAAAAAGGTGAATGGAAAAACATACTAAGTGTGAGCTTTGCACGTGCTTGTTCAGGCTGTCCTGCTCCATCCATCATTGTCCCCAGCCAGATCACTGGTAACACGTCTGTCCCTCTCCCCCCTGATACGACACGTGTCATAGAAACGAATTCCTGTTAGATATCCTTCTCATGCAGAGAACTAAAGTGTATGAAAATTCAATTGAAAAAGGAAATTTTCATTCATGAAAATATCTTTCATGTCTGTTGTTGCGTAATCCTGGAAATCTGGACCCTGGTGCACTGGCAGCCACACTGCTGGAATGTATTGTGTGTGACGAAGCCTCTGTACTTCTCACAGTTTTCCAAGCACCATAGCCGTTCTGTGAGACGTGGTTTGTGGCTTGGCCCTGGATGAGTTCGCTCTGGAGCAGGCGGTGACAAGTCAGCTCAGCTGAACAGACTGGGAAAGAGTACTTGGAGTCTCCGAGGCTGGAAGACAAGAAGGTGGAGGGAAATCCCACTCACTAGGTTGAGATATCATGAGCTGAAGACACAGCTGGGTTTTGGGGCTGGTTTTTGGTTTCTTTCCTATCCCTCTTCATGCAGCAGAGTGTCATTTTGCCTTGACCAAGCTCAGCTGTGTGCTGGTGATGTTTTGCTGTGGCTCTGTCCGCAGGAGAGCGAGGGTCTGCTCCTGCCACTGGTACTGCAGGAGGCCTTAGGGATGGACCACCCCTAAGTGTGGTCTGCAGCTTGGTGATCAAGGGTCAGTGCTGCTATCTCTTCCCCAATCTGCTCATCCTCCTCTGCCTTTGGACAAATTACTTAGGTATTTAATTACTGAATTAAATACCAAATTCAATATTTAAATACAGCCTGGGCTCCAGTGAGCTCCCTTCATTTGCAGCAATTCCAGTATTTTCTGTCTCTCCAAGCCCCTCACAACACTCCTTGCTTAGCCCTGCTCTCCATGGTGTGGCGGATTGGAGTTTCATGGTATGAGAGGCTGCAAGGAGACCGGTAGTCCTGCCACGTGCTCTCCTCTCTGTGTCCTTCACAGCCACAGAGGTGCTTCCAGAGGCAGCCATGCAGCCACCACAGGGCTGGCAACATCCCTTCACTTCTCTGCTAAAGTCTGTCCTGTGCCACTAAATCTGCCCCTTCACCTCGTGCTCGCCCAAACCTTCCTGAGGAGGTTCTGGAAACCCCACTGTGGTACTTGTAAAATAGTAATCTAAAGGGAGTGTTTTATATTATTTGAATTCATGTTGTTTGGATACAAATTATGTCCAAAAAGATGGATATATAGTCCTAAGAAAAGTGTCTTGGTGGCAATTTATGAATGTTTGCTGAGTTTAATGCTATTTGTTTCTATATTAGGCATGATGGAATACATTGGCTTGCGTGTGGGGTTAAAGCAGAGTTAGTTAGAGTTAAAACTCCAGCCAGGTCACTCCCTCTCGAAATGTAACACTTCTAATGGCAACAATCAGGAACACTTTTAGCACTTCTGGTGCCACTGTATTTTTCATAGTTCTCATTATTTTGTGTATGTTCCTTCCACTCATCTCTTCAAGTAACATCTTTGCTCCTTGCCTGGGACTTTTGGATTGTCCATCTGCTTTGCAGACATTGGTGACCTGTGGTCTGGTAGAAATGCAAGAGACTCGCCCATGGTCTGGAGATCATCATACACAATTAATATACATGGTGCCAAAGTAAAGGAAATACAGAGCAGATTAATTTTGATTGAGTTGTAAAATGGTTATTCATTGAGTTTTTACGAGGTCTTGGCAAACCTAGGAGGTTTCATGCCTGTAATTTAAGATTCCACTGTGGATATTTGCTGTGGATGAATCGGCAGTTCATACAACAGTATTTTCTGTAAATTATTTATCTATTCAAGAAAGTGTAATGCGAGCATATTCTCTGTCTTGAAGGATTGCTGGGTTAGTTCATGCAAGGGAGCAGTGGCTCACATACCGAGGCAGTCCCATATGATTCAGAAGCCAGCTGGCCCCCCATGGCAGCATCCCATGTGATCTGCTGTGTCTTCCAGAAGCCCAGCAGATAATTCAGGAATGGTTATCAGTAAAAACCAATTTCTGTAAGAAAAGGGTTTATTTTCAAAAGGTTAGGTTCATAATGGTGGCTGAGGTTGCCTCGGTTCTGTAACTTTGTTTTTGAAAATTGCATGTCTTACAGAGTCAGTTTTACTTTTTGCAATTTAGGTTTTTGAAGGCTTAGGATTGTGAGGATAGTCTTGAGAAGAAGCCTCTTTTAGGGACATTGTAATATCAAAGCTATATTTTTTGCTTGTGTAATTATGATGATACCTATATAGAATGCAAAGGTTATGTATCACATAGGTTTTAGTAATAGTACAGTGCTTTAGGATGACATTTCTAGAGTTAGTTTGTCCTGATTTATTGTAGTAGTGCACTGAATATCAAAGATATATATGGAAATATTTTACCAGTGTTTCTGATGGATTCTGCCAGCAGAAACTGCAATTTTTATTTTTTAGTTGGCTTTGGGTTTTCTGTTGGACAATTGTCAATATGACTGAGGAGATCTCATTTAAAAAAAATTTTTTTTCATTTACATGGTGTTATCCATGGCTGTTGTGGCTCATATCTAGCATTCATACATAAATTCTTCCAATTGTACTAATGGAATTCTAGTCCCAGGCAGCAGCATTTTACAACACCGTAGCAAAAAGCAATGTCTGAAACTAGGAGTGTCTCTAAGAAGTTCTTTCACGTTGAAGCAAAAATGTGCTCAGCAGAAAGAAATGTAAATTTAGGGAAAATCTCCAATTTCCTATTCTATGCAAAGCTTTGATTTTTTGCTGATTCAGGCAGTAGGGTTGACATTGGAGCTTCTCATTTCTTCTGAAATAATCACTTTTTACTTTGGAACAGCCTTTCATTTTTCACAGCACTATCTTCTGAAACAGTCCACTTTGTATGTATGAATCTGTTTTTCTCCAGATAACACAGAAAGTAAAACTATTAGAAACAGGTTCCCGTCTATTACTTTCCGGAGTCCATAGAGAAATACTAATTTTCAGTGGCACCCATTTGGGACCTTTACTGATGTCTTTTGCCCCCCTTTCAAAAAAAGACAAAAAGAGGAAGAAGGAAATGCATCTGTAGTTTAAATTGACTGTGCCAAATAAAACATTACATTTCAAAAGAACATGTAAAAGGCAGATATTTAATGGTAATAAAGCTGTCAGTAAAAGCCTGATGGCTGAGGAGGATTGCAGAACCTGTCCTGGTGAGGTCCGGAACCATCTCTGGAGCTACAGGCACTGCCTGCTGAGTGATGGTCAGCACTGTTGGTCATCCCTTGGGTCTCATACAGCTCTTCCCTAACACAAGCACAATTTTAACTTTTATTTAGAAGTGGGATTGTGTTCTATGATGGTACAGTGAGCATATTCTAAACAAGAAGCCTGGGTAGATTTGACTTTTTTTGTCATGAGGGCAGCCTGATGTGCTTGCATCCCTGGCCTAATTACTGCTGGTGTTAAAAACACCCCAGATTCATTGGGGTTCTATTAAGATTTGCTTTGTATATGGATTTCCATTTATTCAATTTCCTCTCTTCTGATCACTTCTACTGTTTCAGTATCTTTTTTTCAAGGAAATAAAATCCCCGATCCTCCCTCCTGCTGCTTTGCTGTATGGAAGTACCTTCTGTTTGGTTCAGGTTTTTCAGTGGAGATACCTTCTGCACCCAGGTGCTTCCTGACTTTTCTTTGTGATGACCACATCATTACCACTGCCTCACACCTTGGACAAATGCCCCTGGGACGTGTCATTCTCTGTCTCTGGGGGGCACAGCGAGGTTCCCATTTTCCTGTCCATCCATCATTGTGGCTATCCCAGAGGCTGGTCCCCTTTGCAGAGGGTAGGCAAGGATGAGGGCTGCAGTGGGCACTCTGCTCTTCTCTCTGCTCCTGCCCCCCATGCCTCTGCACTCTGGGACCCACTTGAACACTCCCCAGTGCCGACTGTTAGTTTCAGTGTCAGAGTGTGCTGTGTTAGGATACCCCATGGCTATTGCAAGCCTGCCTGGCAAAGTTTTATGTCTTCTTTTTGACAAAGAAATTTAGCATATTCCAAAGAGCAGATAGTTTTTTGTACATGCCTTTGGAAACAATCAGCTCTGATGTGCAAGTATTTAGGTTTTCTCCAGCCACTGTTGTTCTTGTTCATGTTTTTGTTGCCCACTCCCATTACAGTTACCTCAAATGACCCAAGTTAGGATATGTTGCAAGACCTTTCTGTAGGGAAAGGTCTGTCCCTGAAGGAACTCCCTGAGTGTTCTTGGCACCTCTCCCCACTACCACATGCGGTTTAAAAACCCATAGGTAGCAAATGACACATCCACTGCTCCTGTCAATGTCACGGCCTTGCGTCGCCATGCTGAAAGGTATCTCCTCAATTTATTGTTCCCTGGTAGTTGTTTCTTTGGGAGCAGGCCTCTTGTATAGCTATTTGTTGAACTGTGTACCTACTGAATTAGTCAAAGACCTGTATAAAACCATTTTTTTCTTTTCCTCTTTACCCCTCCCCCAAACTTGCTTTTGTTATGTATTGGCTTGCTAATCCTTGTGTTGAGCAGTATCAGACATCACCTTTCTTGGGGGCACTTAGTCCACTCTTCCGCTTTCTTTGTCAAAGGGCTCCCTTAATAGGAGAAGTCAACAGGGAGGACAAAAGGGATTGAAAGTTGTATTTAATCGGGGTCAGAGAGGTGGTGTTCAGAGTGACGGGCCCACAGGCAGGCTGGCCTTTTATGCTTTCCGACACAGATGGTCCCAGAGCATTCAGCTAAGTGAAGAGAAAGCTGCCCAGTGAAAGCTATTGTGGGGCAGCATCGTTACAGTTGAGAAGGGTTGCCAGGGGTAACTGGAGAGTATCACCAGCATCCTGTGATCACTAGTCTGTGCCATTGAAAACCCCAGACCCGGGATCGCTCTGGGTCCCTTGGCATCCTCCCGATGCTCTGGCGTAAGCAGCAATGTCTCATGCTACCTTTTTAAAATTTAGTATCAGTATTTTTACTTTGAGGCACATAAACTGTAGAATCATTTGCATTTCTTAATTTCAGAGTAGCCACCTTCTGCAAAATATACAGCCACTTGCTTTGGAACATATTGCTTTTCTTCCCCTGGGGAATAGTCTAATAATATTTGGACTTATTAAGATAACACTGTGTTTACAGAAACTTAATTTTTTAACATTTGTCTGAGTGCCTGAATAGCTGAATTTAAAAAAAAAAGAAAAAGAAGAGAAAAAAAAGGAACTTATGTAATTCAACATGAATAAAGACTGCAGGCATGTGCGAAAGCTTTGGAAACTGTGCCCAGAAGAACCCCGGGGGTTTGCCACGGTACCTTCTTTGGTCTAACCAAGTGGCACATCACAGCAGGTAAAATGTGTTCCTGACAAAATAATTGAATGCTGCTTTTCTTTTTAAACAGCAGCAGCCCTACTGATTTTTTGTTGAAGCCATAGGAGCTGGAGATTGTAACAGGTGAAATGCTGTTTGAAAGTGCAAGTACAAGCAGAAGCCTTGAGTAAAAGCATGAAAAGGTCAGCACCGAAAATTCACTGGTGCCCAGCAGCCATCCCTCAGCATGTGCCAGCAGCAGCTGTGGCCACACAGATCAGCCCTGGGTGCAGCCCAGGGCACCTGGTACCTTGGGACGGGTCTGGAAGGGGCAGATGCGGAGCCAGCTGTGCCACACAGTGTAGTGTGTAGAACCAGCTGTGCTACCCAACATATGGTGCCAAGCCAGCTGTGCTGCCCAGAGTCCAGTGCAGAACCAGCTGTGCCACCTGGTTTCTGGTGCAGATCCAGCTGTGCCACTTGGTGTCCAGCACGGAGCCATCAGTGCCACCTGCCAGCACCTTCACAGCCAGAGCACCTCCACTGTCAGTGGGTGCCAGCCAGGCTTCACTGTGGCCAAAGGGTGGTGGGCACACACAGGCTATCATACAGCTCAAAGTGAGAGGGAATTAAATGACATTTTCATATGGATTTCATTACAAAATTGGATATTTGAATTTAAAAGTGGCCATTTAGGATACTTCAGCACTTCTGGACATTTTCACCAGTGCAAATATTGTCTACAATTAAGCAGCTCACAGCCTCCACTTGTTTCTTCCCTGCTTAGGCCACTGAGATGTTCCAATCTGAGTGCTCCTGTTGATATCAGTGACAGTGGTGGCACCTGCAGTGATGACACCTGGATTCTCCACGGCACTCCTTTTTTGTGTGGTGGCAGGGTGGGGTGCTGTGGGTAAAACACCCTATTTGTGGTAGAATTGTTTGTGGTTTTTGTTATGGCACTGTCAGATTGCAAAGGAAGGGGAGGTTTTGCAGGGCTTTGTCAAAGCGAGCAGCCTTGGAAGTCAAAAGTATAATCTTCATTATAATGAAACAGAAATAATGAAGGCTGGAGGCAGGTGTGTAATTCAAAGAGCGTGTTGTCAGAGACAATGGCAAAAAAGGAAATCAGTGTTTCTACAGCTCCTGAGATATGTTCTTTTCAGGCAACCAGTGAATTTATCATTCTTTGTATTTCCAGAAGAGGGAGGCTAGCTGTGTGTTCCTTTCTCAGTTTAAATAGTTGGCCCACTTGTTTTCCAGATTTTGAATGTTGCTGGTGAGTGATGTAATCTGTTTGCTTTAAATAGTTTGTTTACTTGCCTGCATTTGCGTTATGTGGCTTTTTACTTTCATACCTCATTTTCATTTTTTTAAACCATTTGAAGATCTGCTGGGTAACAAATTGCAGATTTTCTTTCCCTTAAGCTTCCCTCTGCACCTCTGTTAAAATAATAATAAAAGGTAATCACATCTTTCCTAGTGCATCATCGAATTTGTTGATCTTATACAAACACAGGTGTAAATGAAAGCAAGTGTAGAAATAATGCATCTCAAATGTGCTTTCTTCACATTTTTTTGAAAATGAGTATCTGATTTTCAGATTTGTGTAGCAATGCAAAATACATGTCTGATTTCAGTCATATGGGATCATCTGAATCACTAACTAATGGCAAAAGGAGATGCAAACTTGAGCATCCCAGCATTTCTTTATTGCTAATACGCCACAGACTTGAAATAAAATTGTTTGAGGTTGTACTCAGCAGAGGTTCTGCCACACAGAGGTTCTCCCATAACGTTTTGGGAGTTTCCTGCCTCTAGTCTTGCCCTGAATTAAGGAGGTAAGTGTATGGGAAGAAATCTGTAACTCTGGTTTTTTAACTGGCAATCAAGATTTGCATTATTTTTCCTAAACCACGTGGGTTTGGCATTAAGGCTAGACCTTGTGGCAGCTCACAGCTGACAGAACTAGGTGTGTATGGCAGCTTTACCTGTGCTCATCTCCATGCTGGCTCAGCCTGTGAGTCACAGGCTGAAATGCTGTTCCTCACCAACATGGCCAGCACTGGCCCAGCCCTGCCACAGGCAGGGCTTCCAGCAGATGTGGCTTCATTTAGGCTCCGGTGAAGAGATACTGGGCTAGATCTGGTACCCAACCACCAATACGGGGTCTCTGGTAGCACAGTGTTGTTGGGTGAACCCAGCGGTGGCATCGTCCCAGTGTGGGTGCCATCCCACTGTGGAGATATGCCAAGCAGGACAGGACTTGTCTTTGGACAACCTCAGGGAACACCAGTGGGGCCACTACAGCGGTACCCGCTGCAAACTGGTTGCACTCTTGTCCACAGGCAGGGACCAGATGTCTGCAGGAGGGTGGGCGTGGGTGTTCTCTGCCTCCTCCTCTTCCTCTTTCTCCTTCACAGCCTTGTCAGTCTTTTCTGATGTTTAGTGTAAAATGGTGCCAGCTCCTTTCAGGAGTGTCTCTCCTAACATTGGGCATATACTCTCCCTTCCCAGCTCATCAAGACTTTAGGAACAGAACAGACCCTTGTGAGCAGTGGTGGCTCCTGTGCCCTGGCCACAGGCTCGGAACACCAATCTTATGTTCCATTGCTTTTCTTGTGTCCTTCCTCCCTGCCCACAGCCCAGTGAAAGATGGTGGGAGTTAGAGAGAGTGTCTGCATTATTTGTTTAAAGGACTGACGAGCTACCACCCTGCTCAGGAAATTTGGTTGATTGCACATTTTAAATGAGGCCTTGGTGATTTTTTTCAGTGCTAGGACTGGTTGTTTTTTCCCCTAGTGTTGCTAGGTAGAAGCAGGATCTGCTTTGGAACCAGCCCTTTAGTCACGGATTCAGACATCCCTTCCTCTTGTCTTCATGAACGGGGAAAACCTGAATCAAAGATTTCAGGAGTTATTGCCCAGACTTGTAATATAGAAACTATATTTAGTCAGTTGTTCAGTAGAACCGTGATTCTGCTGCAGCATAGGGGACTTTCACCTGAGGCACATGGGCAGAACTGTTCAGATGATTGAGTCTTTATCAGAAAGGAGTGACTGAAATCACAACTTTTGATGTGCATCACCTTTCTTGGATTGATACAAATATTTCACATTCACTTCAGCTCAGTCACATGAAGTAATTGACCTGAATTAAGTAACTGCATATTGTAAAGAGTACTGCTGTTTAAAAGTCAACATTGAAACAAAAAAGAAGCAGCTTTAATCAAGCAAAACATCATTGTAAATTAAATGAAAAAATATAAATATGAAGTGCATAACAGTTTCCTACTTGAACAGCAAAAAGGTGAGACTTACAGTATTTGAATTTAGGTAGGAAGAGCTAGCATATAATATGCCTTCCATTTATATTGATGTCAGGAAGAAGTGGTATTAAATGTCCTAAGTGCTGTTTTAAAACTAATTATATGCAGTCTAACTATTCAGTACTGCTGTTGTCCGATTCATTTTCACTAACGGCGTGTTAAATTCTCAGAATTCAAATGCTTAAAATCAAGTATAGACTTGTGAGCTCTCCTAGTCCTTGTGTTCTGTTCTCTATCTCGGGCACATCACAGGCTGTGAAAACACTTGAGCAGCACCCACTGGGATTGATGTGGTGCTAATCACATCCCTCCTGGCCCCCTGCCTGGCAGCACCTGGGCAAGACGTGCAGTGACCAAGCTCCTCAGGTGTATGAAAAGTTCGTATTGTTAAGGAACTCAAATTTTGTAGATATGGAAGAAAGTTTTGTTCATTACAACAGCATACTTATGAGCTGCCTTTTGGTAGCAGTGAGAAGGATTTACTATTGCTGTGGTATCTGTTTAGGGGAAAAAAAAAGAAAAAACACCTAACAAATAAACAGAAAAGAAACCAAAACCAGGGAGACAAATGATCAAAGTGTAAATAACTATGTCTTTAGCATTGTAGGAGGTGCTTTTGACCCCACCATTGAAATGTCAATTGCGGTTACACTGCATGCACAAAATAGAAAGTAAAAAAGAGTGAGAGAAAGATCAAGTATACACTATTTTTAAAATCTGTTTTCGTTTATTTATTAATGATAAAAAAAGCATTTTCTTCCCATGCTGCAGTGGAATGCTCTGGGGTGTCTACACCCCACTGTTGAGACCACTGTGCCAGTATACGTGGGAAACAGAGATGAAATTGGGGTCTCAGATTCATTTTATCTCCTTGCAGCATTGAAGTATTTTTTGAACAAGCAAAAACTGAATTCTCTCACTAAGAATTGTTATTTGCTGATTATAGAGACAGCATTTCCTTTTCCCCACTTTTCTTTGGAAAGAGAAAAAAGGAAAGAAAGTGGTGTGTTTTCTGCTGTGGTCCTTGTTGCAAAGACAGAGCTGTTGTAGCCAGTGAGATTTAGTGGTTCTTTGGCACTTCATTTTTCATCACCTCAAAATTTTACCTCGAAGTACAGAATGACATCCTGGAAAGCTGTTTTCTATTGCGAGCGGAAGGCTGATGTTGAGATGTCCATTCCAGTTGTTTTCTGTTCCCAAGAAAAGGGTGTCTTTTTCATGTGAAACAAAATAACACCAAAAATTAGGACTGCAATGGAAAAGGAGATTGTGTACCTTCTCATTCTTTGCAGTGTTGGAACCTCTACCCTGCAGAGCCCAACATAAGACCAGGCTCTAGATGTGTGACCTTCAGGCACCAGACGCTAGTGCTGTTTGGTGCTTTTATGTTCCAAATGTCTACAGTCCTTTGTGGCAGTTTGAGAGCAGAGCACAGTCTTCCATGGTAGTGGCTCTTGGAAGACCAACTGCACCATCTTGGTACATGTTTTATAAGCCATGACCAAGGTGTTGAGAAGATCTTTCAAACTCTTCCTGCTGTAGAAGTGTTTCAGGCATGGACTAAAGGATCTGCCTGTGGTGGTAAGGTCATAAAAGCCCAGGAAGACCAAATTAGAGCAGAGTGCTTACACTGGAGCTCTCTTCTCATGGAGCAACTGTGCTGTTGCATATCCTCAGATGCATCAGCATCTTGTTTCCAGTCACTGTCAGGAGTGCTGTGTCACTGCATCACTCGCCCCTTTTCTTGGAAAGCTCAAGTTTGAAGAAGACTTAATGTGGAGGGGCACCAAGGGTGCATGGCAGATGGGGAGATTTCTTCAAATGGATAGCAAATCTATGAGGTGATGTTAATTTCTGTTACCCGAAATTATTCTGTTCAGTATGAATATTTTTGAGGAACCTCCTGCTTATGATTCCTATTGCTATAACCATCAGGAGGATCAAAATGGAGAACTAGGAATTTCACCTGCTCTATGTCTCCGTATTGGCATCAGCTCAAGCTGCAGTTCTGCTCTCAGAGTAATGCAATTTCCCACATCCTGACCCTGACCAGGCTCTTTGGGAGTCCTTTTGTCTGGAGCTCATTTGAGTCCTCCCAGGAAGAGATGAAAAGTGCTGAGAACTGCCACCCTCAGAGCTGTTTTGGGTCTGTCTCCTTCCAGGAACCCTGTGGTGGTCCTCCTCGTGTTCCAAGAGCTGTTTGTGGGAGCCTGGCCTGAGCATGAGGGTGGGAAGGAATCACCAGAGCTGGGATGATTTAGTTTGCCTTTGCCCTATGGGCCATTTATCAGCACAAAAGAAAGTTGAACCAATATTCTGGCCCATACCCAAAGACTGGCACTCAGCCTGCATTGAAATGTGATTTATTTTTTCCTGGGTTAAAGATTTTGGGAATTTCAGAGAAAAAGTTAAGATCCCCAATTAAGCTTGACAAATTTCAGATATTCATCTACATCAATATTATTCCAACTCAGGGATTATTTCCGTATTTTATTGTTTATGGCAGCATCAAGAGAGCCGTGTTGTTTCTCACCAGGATGCAGCTACTGGTGAATGGTTTTAGGTTTGCAATTCAACTGAAGCATTGAATTTCCAAGAAGCAATTAATTTCCAAGAAGCTTTAAATCTGGATTTCATTACAGGGAGACACGTCACATTGTTGGCACATAGCTTACACGGCTTCTTTTAGCCACAGGGACTTCAGCAGATCAGACACCACACGCCTTAGCAGAGCAAAGTTCTGTGGACTTTGTTGTCTCCTTTTTATTTATATTTATATTTCATCTGTTTTGTATTGGTGAAAAAAGATGCAATATGTTGCCAAAGCAGACTCCCAGGACACAACTGCTGATCTTCTGTAAACAGTGAGGAGTGAAGCAAGGGTCTTCCTCAGGCTCATGTCTGAGCAGTTAACCAAGACCCATTTCATCCCGCCATGAAGGGACCCTCACAAGGGCCCCAAGCACCACGTGTGCCCGGGCTGGGCTGGCAGGCTCTGCCAGCTGACATTGGTGGCTGCGACAGACACCCTCTCCAGGAGCTGATTAAGAGGTGAAGGTTCTCCGTGGCTGTAGAGCCGCCACAGCCCCTGGCTCCCACCATGAGCTGCCCGGTGAAGGGTTGTGCAGCCGCTGACAAAATCACCATCACTTAAACACAGAAATAGTCTTGGTGATGCTGAGTCAATTCTTGGCAACCTATTGATCCCATAAGGCATTTCAGAATACCTCTGCCACTGGAGCTCAGGCTTCACAGACCTCACAGCCGTGCGTGCCCAGGCCCTGGCCATGCTCCCGAGCTCCATGTCCGTTTGTCCATCTGTCCATTCTGCAGAGGCTTGCTGGGCATAGGTCTGCAGTAACTCTCAGTGTGCTACCACAGCAAATGCTGCAGACATGTTGTCAGATGAATGACACTAGGAAATGAAAATTATTATTCCTGTTTTGAAATTATAATTGTGTCTCAAAACGGGGGGTTTTATGAATAACTTAGACCTTTTTTGGCAGTAACGTATCCTGAAATTTCCCTTTATTTTATTACTGTACTTTTGGTTTTATCCCTGTTTTCATTTTCTCACATGTAATTCTGAGTTAGTATTTATTATTTTTCTCTTCACCAAGGATTGCTGGAATCTAAAAGGTATTTCAAACAACTTAATCAAATAGCTAAAAAGGGTTTCTCTTCAAAGTAAAGTATTATTCCCTTTTCAGTCATATAGAAAAAAATAAAAAAGTGAAATCTTGATGCACCCGATGAGAACAATAGATTTGTGTTCAGCCTTTCCTTCTCTAAATTAGAAATCACAGTATAGACAATGGAATTTCTAAATCATATATTATACCTTATTCTCTGGTGGGAATAAAATGTTCATGTTTGCCTCCTTTTCTCTGTTTAACTTTGACTGCTGTGAACACTAGGAAGAATAACCCTGCAGCTTTTCTTTCTTTTTTTCTTTTTTTTTTTTTTTAATCTATTCACTTTATACTTTTCAGACAGATTTTTCCCCGGGGTGAAACAAAGGTTAACTGAAATTTCCTCTGTTGTGTACCTGAACGAATCAGCAGTTTGAGAAGGAAATCCCATTGATGGGCAAAGAGAGTGACAGGCTCTATTTAAAGAATTCCCCCGACTGTGTGGTAGACCAACCATGCCATGAATTTAACTGTTCCTGTGGTCCCCATACTTGTACCCACCAAAAAGAGAGAAAAACCTACTTTGTTCTGCAAATGTTGCGCTAAGCTTTGAAAATCATGAGCCGCTCAGTTTTGTGAATTAACATGGCCAGCAGTGGCCAGTGCTGAAGGAAGCACTGTTACAGCACAGACAGAAAACAGACAGGAAATTATGCATACTTACATAATGGAAAGGGCACCCTACATGTTCATATTTAGCATGTGTTTCCCTGCTGAAGCAGCAGTTTAATGGTACATATATTCCACAAAAATATGATTTACAGAATTGTCTTATGCTTTTTTCACTGCACGTTTTTATTCCCACTTGGTACATGAGGCTCTTTACCCACACTGAGCTCCTGGAATAAATGGAGCTGAGGGAGACACAGAGGGGCACACGTGTGGAGGAGGGTGCAGGATGGGTCGCTGGAGAGGTTGTTTGACACAGAAACGGGGTACAGAGCCAACATGTGGCATCAGGGATCCAACTCCTGGTAGAGCAGCAGGATACGATGATTTCTGTATCTATCAATGTCTGCTTTAACACCACAAATACATGTCTCTGCCTGGTTAGGTGCTCTTAGCTCGTGTGTGTTGCACTCCGTGGTCTGTGATGTCCCTGGCAGTGGCCACCCCAGCCCAGCCACGGGGCCCCACCAGCAGGCACACTGCTGGGGGATTAGAGCACCAGTCGTACCCCGACCGCCAGACCTTTCCTCTCTGGCAGTGATGGTTAAGTCTTCCCCCATGGGTCATAGCTGCTCAAGTTTGCTTAAAGTAACTTTTACAGCTCCTGGGTTTTTTTTTTTCCTGCTTTAGCAGGGCTGCTCAGAGTTCTGTGAGTTTCTTTTCCTGTTTGAACTCTGTTTGCTTTTGGCCAGCCCTGCCTTTGCTTCAGTCAACTGCTTACGTTTTAATTAATTTCAAAATGGGTTGAGTATTGTTTGTTGGATTTTGTGATGCTTTTCGAAAATGGCGGATAAAGGTTGCTAAGAATAAAGTATTGCAGGGATTTCCCTATTGCCAAAACATGTGCATATTACTGGCACATACATAATTTTAGGTATGAAGGGGACTGGCATGAGAGCCTTTTCTTGCCATGAGAAAATGTCTCAAATTGAACTTCTGTCAACAATTCCTTCGACTGATTTCCCTGCGGGTCTTGTGGATCTCTTTTAAAGCTGTCTTAAAGAGATATTGACAGGTATTCCGTTAAACAGCAGGTGTTTTGTTTTTAAGTAAATCATCTCATCAAGGAGAAGTTGAGAAATCAGTAGAAATGTCTAAGAAAAACACACCAGGGTTGATGCTCTTCCCTTCCAAGGAGCTGGTGTGAGCAGCTGGGGTGTGCAGAGGGGGCTGCGACCCCATGGCAACTGATCACCTCCCTGTGGGGAGGGGTCCCTGCTGGGATGGACCTGGAGCTGCTGGAATGGGAGCTTCAGTCAGCACAAGGAGGACCAAGCTCTTCTCCATCATGGCTGGTCTGCAGCAGGCCAAATAGCGGGTGAAATGCATGTGGGGGTGCATGCACACACACCTGTACGCACATAAGCAGACGCAGTCTGACAGGCATGGCCGTGCAGACACACACATGTCTGTAGGCTCTTGGAATACCTCTTCTGAGAAGGGAGAGATGTACAGTATGTCCTGGTCCATAGAAACCCAAATTCCTGTGCTTTACCAAAGCTGTTGTCGGGAGGCCACCTCGATTTCTGTTTTGGGACAGTGCTTGGCTGCTACGCTGGCATACTGTCATTCCTCTTTCTTTTGTGAGAAGAGCTACTTGGGCTCAGAAAATGTGAAACTCATTATAGCAAGCTGCATTACGGTAAGACTTCAATCACTTTAGTTCACGCATAAGCAGGAATTTTCAGATATATGTAATATATGTCATAATGTGAAATTCGTACAGATCTAGTGATTTTTAGGGGTTTTAAGGCTTATAATTTTAAAATGCCTTTCCACTAGCAGCAGAAGCTGTGTCCTGGTATGGTAAATATTGTTCAGAGATATGTCTGAAACAGTCCTTGCCACGGAGATCTTATACTAGAATATAATTAGAGTTCTCTATTCTGTAATATGCTATATTAATTAGCAGTCAAAATCCAATTTTTAAAGCCCAGCTTTGAAATGTATTTGCCCTTCAGGCCACGTATCATTGTGCCACAGCTTGAAGTGTCCTGTTTCACTGGGCTCATCATAAAATAAATATAATACATGTCATCATGTATTTTCCAATTAGAAGGAAGGGGAGACATGGCCACTTGCTTTCTTCTTTTGGAAAATTTAGTGTTTTATTTTCAAACTTGGATGTCCATGCTCTGCAGCTTCTCTGTTGTTGAAGAAGGGGATGACACAAACCCTTGCAGGGCAGGCAGAGCTTGTGCAAGGACATGTTTTCTCCCAGCCCTGATGAGCAAAATACTAGTGTGATTTTGGGTGGGAGTCACAACCCATGCCCAGCAGTGCCCTGCCTGGCCAGGGCAGCCCGATCAGCTGCTGGGGTCCCTGGTGGAGCAGCACAGCAGATAAGGAAATTCTGTGAACCGTTTATTGTTTATTCTGAGTCAGTGTTTTGTTCTGTGGAAGCAGATTGTTCCTCCGGGCAATTTCAGGTTTTGACTGCTGGTCCTCCGTCTCCCTCCTCCCCTCCTCTCCCTGTCTGGGATGAAAGAGGGGAGGTTTGAATGCACATTGAACAGTGGTCCTAAATCTGGCTTCACCCCGAGCGCTGCTCAGAAATTTACATTTTCATGCTGCTGGAGGGATACATGTGAATCTCAATGATCTTTGAAAATTTTTCTTTAAATAAAAGCAAAGCTGTTGCTTGCCATTCATCCCATTGTGCAGGGGCAGAGGACAGCCAAAATGTGGTACTTGATAAAGAGAGAACCTTGTGCAGGGCTTCCATTTTCATATAAATAGTGTATATTTTACATCCTCTTCTTCCCTGATCTGCAGTTTGACAACACCATTTTCTCAAAGTATAAATGTAAGAAGTTTATACAGTAAAGTCTGTTGTATTTTTTTAGTATAGAAATATATATAATCATAGCACAGGAATTCATCTTAATCTTAGTATTAAACTTAGTGTAGAAATTAATATAATTAAAAGGAGGTAGGGTTTAATAAATGAATATGAGGAAGATTAAAAGCACAAATATATCAGAGATGTTCTTGGTTTTATTTAACTCACAGGATGCTTTAAGTAAGTTTTGCTGTGCAAGTTCTCCGCAGAAAAAGAGGGAAATCTTGACCGAGATTGTCTGGATCAGTCTTTGAACTGCTGTATTTGGAAGAGTAAAAAATAAAGTAAATATAAAAATAAGCAATCACAGCCCTTCCTTCAGGCAGAATTCCACCTTCTGTGTGCATACCCACCTTATAAAAAGCATGAAATGCTCTAATGTGGTACTGGCATGGCCTTGGAGGACATCAGGTGGCAGGTGTTTTGCAAGGCTTTGCGAGGAATGGAGCTCTGAGCAACTGCCGTGCGTCTGTCCAAAACTGCCCTCTGTGCCTCGGGTCGCGGTCTGTGGGATGGAAGAGCATCATCCTCGGGCACCCCGGGGGGTTGGTGAACCCACCTCTGCTCCCTGACCCAGTCTGTGTTCGTTGTGGGTGTCAGCTGCCTGCCTGTCCCAGGGCAAAGCCACCACTGCATCCTTGGGGAGGCTCCTCTGCAGTGCAGCCCCAGACCTGCCGCCCGCCTGAGGCTGCTTGATGAGGAGTAAAGCAAAGGTGACAGGGGCTACAGGCTAGAGAGAGAGTGGCACAAGGGGGGCCCCAACACGCCAAGGTGCTGACGTTGGTGGGTGAGCCAAGGGAACAGCCAGGACAGTGGGGGTGGAGTGGCCAGGAACCGCCCACAGGGCACCGGGATTGCCTGTGGGGCACATTAATTCATCCAAATAAGGGAACAAAATCAGAGGGAATGGGAAGTATCTGTCAATTTGATAAGAGTTTTGTGATTTATTTAGTGATCTAGAGCCAGACAAAACACTGTGGTTGATGAGAAATATTGTTGCAGATTTTTCTAGGTGTCTCTACAGCAAGATTTCACCTTGGTTGCAGAATCAAAACTCTCCCTGGGTGTTTCAGTTTGAAGAATTTATTGTAGGTGAAAAAAAAGCCTTATGCAATATATTGTGAATGAGAATTAACTTTTAGATCACCAAACAGATTTAGTAACAGGAGATTTTGTTGTAATATTTCATTCAGCATTAAAGCTCTTGTATTTATTTTCTGAGTGGAGCAGTTTTAGCTTCTTGTATTAGGAGTATTTGAGTCATTGTATCATGGTTTTCCCCTGTGAAGCAGGGGATTTTGACAGTGAAGAAGAGAAACTTGGTTGGTTTGCCCTCAGGAAGAGCATGCCTAGTGATTAACAGGAGTTAACTCAGTGGTAATTTTGATCTGTGACCATTCTGCATGTGCATTTCTGTGCAACACGGCACTTGCAGTGCTGAGTGCCAAGGCAGAGCTTTGAATTACAAACACCTTTTTCTTTATGAATTAATTTCCTTAACAGGTATTTGAGCCATAAATAATGCACTCAAATATGACAATGTGTCTTTGCTTTTAATGATCAGGCCTCAAAAGGCTTGATTTTCTCTCAAGTATATCCACAACTCACTCATGCCAAAGGGCACTGATGCGTCACTGTCCCATCCATCCTCCCTGTGATCCCGAACGATGCTGGGGTGACAGTTCAGGTGGGTGCTGGAGTCCTGGCAGTGGCAGTCACTTTGTGTGCGGCGACTCAAGTTCATACATCACACAAATCACTTTTTTAACAGGCCAGTTAGTGCTTTATCAGTGTCTCAGTGACAGTCATTGGCATGAGCAAGTGTTGAAAATAAAAATACTTCACAGTGTAGTTCAGGTGAGAACAGGTGGTATGAGCCCTGACTTGAATGAAGAGCAGCAGTAAGCAGGTGTTGAGCTCTGAAGCACCTGAGTGACATGACATATCTTGTATCCAGATACTACATCACATGCTTCAGGCAAAATTACTGACTTCTTCAGTAAATGAAGAGGAGTCATAAAATTATAGATGATATAATTTTAATTTGCAGTCATCCACCTTCTAATGGAAATTAATAGTACAATCAAAACTGGAGAAATTTTTGCTGTCTGTAAATCACAATAATGTTGTGATTTGTGTTACTAACGTGGATGCCTCAGAGTCAGACGCAGGATTGGGATGGGACAGTTTGCATTTAAAAGTTCATGAACATGCAGGACGACTCTGCACACAAGTTGTAGTGCTTGCTGTAAAAGCATGGGTGAGGTGAGCCCCTCCGCTGACATGAATCCTATAGCGGTGAGAAGCTGCTGTGGGAGCACAGCTGTGTGTGCACAGCCGGAGCGCTCAGTGCTGTCGACATGCAGAATTTCCAAACAGCTGTAGCTGCATCCCTATGCCTTTAGCTTACTGCCCTTCCATTTCCTTCTTGGTTTCTTTCTTTTCACTCCTGCCAGCCCAAAGGCTGCATGTGAGAGGGTTATGGCGTGACAGTCGATTATTCAGTGTGTCTTCCTGATTTATTGCACATTACCAAACCCTGTTTGGAAATAGATTTGCTCAGCTTACAGTCTGGGTGGCTGAGGTTATGCTCAGTCGTGTTGGCACGCAGCAGTCAGGATGCAGGGCTGGAGACACAGACTTGGTGAATTCGCAAGGAGGAGAAGTGTATGCTCTGTATTAACTTCTTGTTCCATGTGCTCCCACGCTTGCAACCTCTGGGCTTGAGCTGGGCATCCCCACAAATGCAGGCAGGGATAGCTCCACTGGCTCGAGTTGGGACCTTTGGAGCCCATGCCTCTGAGGGAATTAAATCCCCACCTGAATTTAGATCCCAAGGGGGCAGGACAAGAGTGTGGTGTCCGGAAAACTCCTCCCAATAGTTGGACATGGGCTGATACTCAAGTGAGGCAGATTTAGTGCCCAGTGGGTCAATAGCTTTCTTTTACCAAAGAGGAAACTAGTTTCTCCCCTTTAGTATATCAAAATCTGTTAGCAGTTTCAATAATTGCAGTCATCGTCATGTTGAATATATTATAGAAAAATATTCATATAAATTAAATATAATTAATTTTTATTTTGTTTTTCAGGAGAAATTGATGTGGACTGGTCCATCTCTCATAAAGACTTAGAGGTAATACAGACATCCAAATTTTTCTAGAATTCTTTATTTTGTTGCTTATTAACAGGCAGAACAAAGTAAATGGGATTGAAAAACCCATCTGTGGTGTTTGTGTGGGACAATTAGCAGTGTCCTCCCACAGGAGAAAGGAGTTCCTGAGCTGGGGCTGGCATAGAGGCAGGAAGGGACAGGGATGCAAGGAACTGGAGTGCCTCCACAGACTCTGCAAGGTGGACATCAGCTCTTCCTTCTGGGTGTGTTCAGAGCCCCAGAGCTGTTTCACGGCAGCCTGGTCCCCTTCCCAGGCAGTGCTGGGAGCCAGCAGAGTGTGGTGCCTTCCTGGGCTCGGTGCAGGGGCGGGCGTGGAGAAACTGCAGCCCAGAGTTCCCAGGTGAGGTGCCGGAGCATCCAGGAGGACTGAGCTTCAGCTGCTGTGTCCAACTCCTTCCCTTTTTCTTTCCAATGTCCAGTAGAGCTGATACAATCAAGTGACATTAATAAATTCTTTCCCTGAAGAGAAATGGTGTTTTTATACCTCTCCTGTTTACTCATCCAAAATTTCTTTTTTTTTTTTTTTTAATCTTGTGATGTTTACTAGGCAATGATAGTTGTAGATAGGATTTTCAATTCTGGCTGCCTACACAGAAAGTATGTGTGAGGTCATTGGGAGAGAGACAGTTGTTTCCAGCTTCTCTTTTTTTTTCTTCCTTTTTCCTTTTTAAGTCTTTCTTTACAATTGCAAATTGCAGATTTCATCCAGACTTGTATAGCATTGTACTTTGTCCAAGCAGTTTCCCTTAATGTGTGCAAGGGAACATGTAACTTGCATTTGCAATTGATGTTAGTTTTATTTGTGTTCTGGAGAAAATTCCAGTTTGTCGTGACATAGCACAGTGAGTAAAAGTATCTTGGCTAATTGAGGGAAAGCTTCACAAATGCAGTATTAAATAGCAAAAAAAAAAATCTCCTGAAGTGGAAGTTTGGACGAGTGCTTTTCTTCCAGACAATGCAGGTTTCTCTGTAACAGAATTACCCATTCCAAACCTGCATGTGTAAATTGTACATGTGAAACATTAGATTTCTGCTGGATCACTGCCAGCAGTGACCTTTATAATTCCCAGTTCCCAAACCACAGAATCTCAAGTGGTAAATGCATTTCTCTCTCTGTTTCACCAGGCACGGATCTCCAACTACACGGGTATGAGGCACAGCAGCATGCGGTACTACAAAAACGTTACTTGTAGGAACTGCGACAGGCCAGGACATTTGTCCAAGAACTGTCCCACTCCAAAAGTAAATGCAATGCTTAAATCACTTGTACTTTCAGCTGTTTTCCTAATACACCCTTCTGCTTGCCATTAGAAGCGTTGTTTCGGTGGTTTATCCTTTCTTTGAAGCATTACTCTGAGTTGCAGGATAGCTTGCATGAGGTCCGCTTACTGTATAAAATTATCCTCTGTTTGGCTATGTCATTGCTTTTATTGTTTTTATAAGAGAGAAATATACAGACTTATATCATATAGAATTATATTGAATGATTTATGTTGGGAGAGACCTTAAAGCTTAACTTGTTCCACCCCCCTGCCAGGGGCAGGAGCAACTTTCACTAAACTATGTGGCTGTAAACTGAGCAAGAAAAAGAGTCAAGTGTCATACAGAAACATCTTTTTTTTCATATGGTAAAACAATTTGAAAGTGTAAAATATTTTTCAATTGTATTTTCAATAAGGAGAATCCATGAAATCAAAAATACAGCCTTAGAAATTAAATGAAAGCAGAAAGTGTAATGAACTGTGATATGAATAGTGTTAAAAACCGTGGACAGGACAAAACTGGAGCTAACTTTAAGCAGCTCAGATAGATGCCAAATATTCCGAAAGTTTGTCCTGTGGTTAGAGGTTTAAAAGGCAGTCAAGACACTGTCAAGAAGTGGGAGCTGTTGTATGACAGCCTGAATTTACCAACCCCCACAACAGAATCTGTAGAACCCTCGGTCCTCCGCGCTGTTACCCACAAGGACACTCAGAATGACCACATCCCATGCAACCCTTGGGGGAAATACACTCACTCACTGGGAAAACCTGCTTTACAGAGATAGGTTTGGCCTCAGAATAGTTTTCTGCATGTTGTATTTGTCACTCCAAGTGCTGAATTGTGTGTCATGAGGCTATGCCAGGTGAGTCTGGATGGCAGCTGAGTGCCCACCCAGCTACCCCTTACACACCCCCATGTGGGGCAGGAGAACTGGAAGGATCTATTGAAACATTGTCACTTAATATGATTCTATTTCTGTTTCTCCATAGAAAGTTCCCCCTTGTTGCCTGTGTGCAGGAAGAGACCATCTACAGCACAGCTGCCCAGCACGTTTCTGTCTGAACTGCTGTTTGCCTGGGCACTATTTCAGGGAATGCCTAGAGAGAGCCTATTGGAACAAACACTGCAACCGCTGCGACATGAAGGGCCACTATGCTGATGTGAGTAGGGCCCTTTGCACAGAGATTGGGCATCGTTTGGTTTGTGTCTGTCAAAAACTGAATTTACAATGGCCACAATCTCTTCATATTTTTTCAATTTTACACAGTGTATAAGCATATGAAAATGTTGTGTTTAGTCAGTACTTTACACTATCAGAGTTTTCATGGAGAATGGTTCAAAGAAAATGAACCAAAGCGTTGTCAAGACTTTGTCTTTAGTTTGGTTCAGTTCAGCTGTGGTGGACAAAAACGTCCTTTTTCTGTGGAATGAAAGGCATAGTGAGGTTGAAATCAGGAGACACAGTACCTGCAAGTGTACCAGGAAGAAGTAAAGAGTAACTCTGATGCATCAAGAATCCAGATCTATGGTTTTTTCACTATGATCAGATATTAATCAGTGAAAATACTATTAGAGAGAAGTAGTTTGAAGGCTTTGGGTTTGACATAATCTACTAAAGTAAAACATAGAAGAAAATTAAAGGGAGAACAAATGTATTTGCCCCTGTAATCTTGTATTACCCAATGTAATCTTGTATTACATTACTATGGGTTTATATGTCCCCAAAATTCAGTCCTATATGTAGCAGCCAACCTATTGTGATATTTTTTTCTCTTTAATTAAACACAAAAAGGGATAAAAGGCAAGTTGCGGTAATTTTGGCGTACATTCACACTTCATTTTCTATCTATAGATATGGCCTATATGTTTGTTTTTCAAATACACCTGTGGGATTCCCTAAATGCTGGATTTTTTGATATTCAGAAATATTTGAATCTCTTTCTAAATGTCTCCTTCCTGCCTTTATTTCTTCTGTTTGGTCGAAGAGCATGTCACAGTGGTACATGAGATGTGCAAAGGACAACCCGCCTAATTGGGGCTTGCTATTTCTTATGATATTTGAATGTGTTCCAGATATGCTTCTGCTTATAGATAATGTGCCCACAATACCTTTAAAGAATGTGAATTGTACATTTCTGCACCCTCATTCTGGTAGGCAGTGAGACAAAATCGTAATCTATAATGAAGCATCTTTTCTTTGCCATCTTTTCCCTTTTACACATTTTATGACACCAGTTCTCATAAGCTGATGTTCTTTTCTTTAAAGAATCGTGAGTGCTCTATCATGCAAGCATTTAAATCCTACCTGAGTCATGCAGGTTATCAAGAACATCGCAGCATGTATTTTTTCTGCTCATTTAGGTCCACCTTAAATCAGAAAGGTTTTTCTTTGAAACTTTGGGCAGTTCTTGAGTGTTCCTGCATGGGAGGTGTAAGGCTGCCTGTGTCATTGACCTGTGTGGTCAATACTGGGGCATCAGAGCAGGAGCTCACTTGCCCAGTCCTCAGAGAGAGGGATAGCATGGCAGAGCAAAGGCAAAGGAATCAAAACCAACAGTAAATCTTTCCTGACATCAGAGCAGGAAGCCTATGAAGCCAACAGGTGATCAAGACATGAAGGGAACACTTGGATAGGACAAGGTTGCTGCTGGTGGCCTGAAGATATGTTTTTGCATCTGAGATGTTCATAGCAGAAGAAACCAGGGATGTTCCCATGCTGAAAACTTACTTTGTGGAGGGGAGCACCAGAGAAGTTGTCAAATTGAAGAGAATGTGAGGGTTACTACAAATCTGTGAGTACTAACCCAAAACTGGGTAACCATTGCCCAAAAGATGCAGAGGAGCATGAAGGTGAAATGGCCCAACCAGTGATGGCAACAGACACCTCGTGCTTGGCACATGACTGGTCACTGAGTTACTAATGCAAGGACGGTGTGTAGGGGCTGTCCCAGGGTGAGCTGGGGATCCCAGACTGCCAGCTGCACGCATGCACCAAGCCAGGGGGCAGGAACCATGGCGGTGGCATGTTGAGATGGGTGTATAAATATAATATACATGGGGTGATTCAAGGCTGCTTTTGTAAAGGAAATCCCACTTCTCAGGGATCTCTGGAGTTCTTCAAAGGAGCAGGTTGACAAGCATGTGCGTAAACATGATCCAGTTGACATAGCCTACAAATTCCAAAAGGCGTTTTACAAAGTTCCTGACCAAAAGCTTTCAAGGAAACTAAACAGGCATGGAATAAGAGGATAAAGGTGGAATATGCTAGTGTGACATGGAAAAGGGTGAACAATGGGGTGACAAGATTTGCTGAGAAGACTGAATTACTTACAGAGTCAGTGCTGTGAGCCAGTTGTGCAGGACTGCCCAAGAACTGTAAGAATCAGAGGGAGAACACAATAAAATGGCAATTGAAATTGAGTGGCAATAAACGTAAAGTAAAATAATCCCACCTTGTTTTATGGAATAACAGGTTCTGCATATTACTATTCAGGACTCAGATCCTAGTTATGAGAGATGATTCCACAAAACATCAGTTTAGTCTTCACAAGGTGAAAAAAAAAATCTGGTGAAATGTTAGGAATCATCAGGAAAGCAGGAACACTTGGGCACAGCTTTGGTCCCTGTCTTCTGCATCCCTCAGCATGGCCACAATTCCTCAGCCTGGAAAGGAAGTGACAGAGGGAAGGGTCTGTAAAGAGCTTCAGAATCATCTGTGATGGGAGACAGTAGTCAGGGAGCAGTTGTTCAGCATTTCTTCCAGTACACCTGATGAAGGCAATAGAAGCCAGGTTGGGAAGAGACAGTACGAGGTGCCTCTCTGTGTGGTCGGCAGCAGACCTGGAGGCTCCTTACTGAGGGATACAGATCTGCCCTGCTTCCAGGGGAAATGGGAGCAGTTCATAGAAGAGAAACCACAGAATCCTACACCAGGTTGGAAGGGACTTCACGGATCATCTAATCATCATCCCCAACTTTTCTTGGCAAAAGCAAGGTCTACACAAGATAGCCCAGCCAAATCCTGAGTGTCCAATGCTGGGGAATCCAGCATTTCCCTCAAGAGATGATTGTTCTCATTGTGAAAAGTTTTCTGCTGTGTCCAACTGAGATCTCCCCAGGAGTAACTTGTAGCAATCACCCCTTCTCTTTCCCATATGACTCCTTGTGAAAAGCAGAAATCCCCATACTCTTGTTATCAAACGTACGTTATGAAATGCTTTGGATGCTCAAAGGAGGTAGTAATTTGTCTTTCTCAGCAAGCACTCCCTTTTACTGTAACAAAGAGGGTGCAGAACAGGCTCTTGTGCATAGTGTGTCAGACTGACTTTTCACTTGTGTCCAGAAGTGCCTGTGAGGCAGTTCAAAGTGCTTCACCTAGTTTGGTTAGGAAACATTCAAAGTTACTTAAAACATTTTAGGGTCATACATTTTTGATCTGCTAGATCAGTCTCTTTTCCTGAGACAGCGCTGAGAACACACAGAGTCCTCTTAGCCAGAGGTGTACTGGAGGCGGCCCAGCGTTGCATGGTTTCCATGGGAGGGTCATCAGAGGAGCCATTTTTGATTGATTCAGTGTCAGTTAGGTGGATGTCATGAGCCTTGTGGTCGGTTTACAGCCTTATGCGCCAGCAGCAGGGGTGGGAGAAGGACTCCACAAACAGGGGATGTAGCAGGGGCCATGCAGAGGGGGCATGTCTCCCTGTATACCTGGGAAAACCAGCATACGGGTGCTCGGTGAGCTGGATGGGCTCTCCCAGGAGTTGGCAGACAGCAGTGCCCAGGTGCTTGGTGCCCTGCAGCCACGCTGTGTCTGATGGTCCTATCCGAATGCCCAAATACCCTTGTTGTCAGCACTCGTTCCCAGGAACCAGCTGGGTGCTTCGACTGGCATCTTCTCTGCCTGTTCTGACAACTTTTTGGACGTGCAAACCACCACTGGCCTCTTCTCTCCGAGGAGGTTCCTTCTGCCTTTGTTGTTTCTGGCATACTGCTGTGGGCTGGGATGGAGCTGGAGGTGCAGGAATCGTTCCACAGGGGTGGCTGGCGTCCACGTGGCCCATTTCCCCTGGGTAGAGAGCACGACGTTTGCTCTTTCTCCTTAGTTCCCCAGTGTCCTTCCCCACCCTTCGTGGGGCTGTGCACATCCACCCAAGGGTGAGCATAAGGCCGTGTTCCCAACGGCCAGGGTGACACCGGCAGTTAACCAGCTTTGCCTGCCCAGCACCAGCACCTGTCTGCACTGGCAGCGTGGGGAGAGATCTCGACATCTGCTTGTGCAGGAGTGGTTTTGAAGGGAAGCATTGTGTATTTTCCGCGGCAGTTCCCATGCGGAGGTGATGAAAAGTGTGTGTTTTGGCAAATCTTTTGTTTTATTGTGGTGGCTTGCAGCGGGGCAGCTCCAAGCAGCCGCTGCTTCTTTGACAAAGCACCAGAGGATTCTGTTAAAAAGTTGTGTTTAGTAATTGTAGTCGTCGTGTCAGACCATAACTGACTCGGAGCTGAAGGATTTTTGCGAGATGAGTAGCTATGCCAGCAGGGACCCAAGTCTCCTGGGCCAGCCGCGCTCTCATTAAGATTTGCCGCTAGCCGTGGCGGTGTTCGGCAAGTATGTGACGTGCATGCTGTTATTGTATGCTTGGCTTGTCAGCCTGCAGCTTTCTGACACTCACTTATGTCACTCTTTATTCAGAGACGAAGAAGCTTTTGATAATTTGACAAGACAAGCTCTTAAACGATCTAGGTCATGGCCTTCACTGTCTGTGATTGTGAACATATTTCCTGAAAGCCCTGTCACTCATCACAGCTACATTTTCTCCCGGGGAGCCGCGGGCCCGTCCCGGTCTCCTGTCAGCGCGTGCATTTTGGTTATTCATACGCCAAATACAGTAGTGGGGTTTTTCCTTCCCTTTCGCTGGCACTCGCATGTTAGCGGGGCTAATCCGCTCCCCCGCGCCGCGCGCCCCGCAGGGCCGCCGTCGAGGGCCCTCTCGGCGCGAGGCAGACGACCGGCCGAGGGGAGCGGAAAGGAGGAAAGGCCGCTTAGTGCCGGTTTTGTGTTTGCTCATTGTTGTGGAAATATGAGAACTGGTGGCAAGGGCCTCGTCTATTGAGCTCTCGAGTCCCGGTCTGCTGTCAGGGGCTGTTTGAGATTGAGTGTTTTATTTTCTTTGATGTTCACATTGGAGAATAGGGAAGTGGGAATTAAACAACAGATGCATTAAGCCGTTGTTCTGGTAAAACAATAATTAGCACCTGATAAAATTCAATGTGGGTCAAAATGTGCAGCACCCAGTTTCAATTCTCCCGGTATGGCACCCTGCACTGGGTCAGCCTCAGGCACGAGTGATCGCTCTTCCGCACTGACTGGACATGGTCCGTGGCAACAGGGACACGGATTTGGGGGAATAATGGCGCGGCGCTCGCACGGCCGAAGGTGTGGGCAGGTGCGGGGACGCGCCCCTCACCCATGCGCTCCGTGGCTGCGCGGCGGCAGTGGCACTACCCTCTAGAGTAGGCACCTTTTGTGCTGGTACATCTAAATGCAAGTAAGGTCAGACCACTGGGGCAGGAAATAAATGCAATTTTATTTTAATGTAGTTCATCACGCTGCCACAGTAGCTGAGTACCACAAGGGCTTTTCTTTAAACGAGGGCCGTTCATGGTTAAGTTCTTTTAAATAAATAAGGAAAATCATGCGTTTGGCAGCAGTTGTGTCTGGCTATGCTGTCTTCCATAGCAAACCTCTCTGCTTCGTTTGAGGAGCCAGTATTTGGTAGTAATTGTTAATCATACTTTTTGTCATTCCATGATATAAAATGCAGACAATAATCCTGAGCTGATGCAAAGTAATGAGGTTCCTGGTTAAAAGCACCGTCTCCAAAAAGCTGTTGTTTAACAGTCACCCCTCCTCAGCTATTGTACCCCACTTCATAATGGGGAGCAGTATTACCCCAAGTCACCGTCTGAATGAAGGAATATGCTTAGCCTTTCCTCACCATCTTCATCCTTACCTTCTTGTTGTATTCCCTTACCCTTAAAATGTCCTTGAGGATAAAACCCACCTCTGGACAGCACCATGAAGGGGCTGGGGCTGTGCCTCTCCCACAGTTTTGACAAGAGCTCTGCCAGCTGTGGTTCGCAGTCTGAGCTATAGATTTTTGCTCAAAGTGATGTCTTTGTGTCCAGAGCAGAAAAAATACCCAACCAAACAATTATTCAAAAATAAAGTAATTTTGATGATGATGATGATGATGATTATTAAATAGCAGACATGTGAGTAAAGGTCATACCACAGAGTGGCATTTTGCCAGTATAGGAAAACTCATTGATTGCAATTGTTCAACCATATTAGTCTGGGCACACTGTGGTAATCGAAAACTATCCAGAACTAATGTATAAATAACTGCCTGCTACCCCTGAGCTGGACCAGCACAGCTGTCCTGCACAGCTGAAACCTCTTCAGGTCTGAGGGAGATGCTGAGAGCTCTGGTACAATATTTTTACAGGCTACAGAGTGTTTATGTGTTGCCTCTCTGAACCCTGGCTAAATTAGGGAAGGAGGAAAATCCTTTTGTTTGTGCTCAAAGACAGCTTGAGTGTGTTCAAACTGTCAGATCCTCGGTGAGAAATGTGATGTCCTTCACACATTTCCTTTATAGAAATATTAATATAAAACTCAAATATTTACACACAGTATTTGAGTAAGAGGAGAAATGTTGAACCATTACACAGAACAGATTGTAGATTTTTCTGCAGAAAATTATGTTACTGGTAGAATGAATAATAAATAATATACTTTCCATCACATCTGGGAAAAACATACTGTATGTGCCACAGGGTGACTGGCAAAAACTTGGCTTTTATTTTGAGAGATGCTGGTTGTGGTGTGGGTTTTTTTAATTAACATGCTCCATCAAAATAAAACAAGGCAAGAATTTAGGCATGAGTGAAAAATTTATTCGAAACCTAAAGAAATGTTAATAGTACTCATTTGCAAGTAGTCATGAGACTTCAATGTTTGAAATTGCAGCTGCAGCATATTATAGAGAAGCTGTGGAATACAATATTTCTTTTTAAAGTACTTAAAATGAAGATTGGCAAGCCAAGGTGCTAATTGTTCAAATGAGTACAGAGCTGTTCTAATAAGAGGGTAAATGTTCTAAAGAGAAGTGAAAGCCCTCTGCTGCAGTAGCTGTGTACCAAAATGACAAAAAGTGCCACAATTTCCGTGTCTGTCTGTGGCTCAGGGGCCGTCAGAAATATTGTACATTTTGTAAAAGCATTAAGAATCCCTAAGAGAGTGATCTGAGCCTCAGTGACCACCAACATGTTCTGATTTTGTTTAAAAGATCCACGTTTTCCTCTTTACCGTCTCTCATATGTCCCTCAGGTCAATTGTGTCGCTGCTGGGACTCAAAAACCTGCTCTACATTTTTTTTTTCAAAGGGCTGCACTTAGGAGTTGGTGTGAGAGTCTGGCAATTAAAAAAAAAAATTAAAGTAAAAAAAAAAGCAAGCAAGTCATTGTAAAAATAGCAACATTAGAGCAATCTGTTATGGTTCTTGTTTACAACTCATCTGACATGAGGCTGCTGAGGATTATTACATGTAACAATTATATTTTGATTAGGAAAGAGATACGTACAAAAAAGGTAAAATATTTCTGTTCCTACGTGAAAGGAAGGCACCTTGTGATTTAATTTCTAGAGTGTTATGTAAATTTAAAATGTCAGAAAATGTAGAATTTAAATCTGCCCCTGTTTGTTTTGCAGCATTAATGCTTCCTACAGTCACGAGCACGCTGCTCTCCCAAACTTCTGCCCCTCGGAGAAAAAGGGCAGAGAGAAAACTGTTACTGGCTTTCTGACAATGGCAGGGAGTGTGTTAAACCAGTGTAAAATTCAATTAAACTGTCTAGCCGGGTTTTTGAAGCTGAAATGCAGACCCTTTCAGTTAAGCTTCTTATTTTCCTGTGACCGACACCAGTGGATACTGTGTTATGCCAAAACCAACAGGCTGTAAAGCACCTTGTTTCATGCTCCTAGCTGATCAATATTTTTATTTTCCAGGCTTGCCCAGAAATATGGAGGCAGTATCACCTAACAGTAAGTAGAAACACCTTTTTTATTTTCTTCTACACCCAACCTATTTACTTCTCTGTGAACTGCTGACCATAAAATATAGACAAGCATCTTCTCTGAGAAGATAATAAACATCTGAAGAGTTTTTGAACTGAAGAAGGCGATGAAACACTGTCGCTATTTTTTAAGCATCTTTAAAACTTCTGAATTCATTTTAATAGTGTAATAACTAAATTAGTGCCTTGCCTCTCTTCTCTCAGTGACCACATTTATACATAGAAAGAGCGTTAAGTTTTAAGTTGGGATGCATAGCAGAAGCAGTAATCTCATCTCAGATATCCCAGATGCTGGTAATTAGGCACTCTGTGTGACAAAGCTTTCTTCTTAGATGAGTGAAATAAATCTCTGTTAGACTGGAGACATGAATTTGAGGAAAAACACCTCATAAACTTTTGCAGATAATTTATAATTAGTCAGGATATAGCTGTGACTGCTTCTTTGGCCTGCCTTAGTTGATCTTTAATCCCTGAAACAAGAAAATAAAACTTTGTGAAACTGTACCAGTTTATTACCCAAGATTTTTCCTCATATGTAAAGTAGATATAAAAATAAAACAAAATGCATATAAATTTGGTTAATGTTGAAACCTGGTACAGTATTTAACCAGTAAAAACAAATTCTTGGATTGGTGTCACAGTTTTTGAATATATTAATTTCTAAAATTGTCAAACATAAAAACACCTTTAAAAATCAGGGTTTTGTTGTTCCTCTGAACTTTTGCTGTCGTTCCTTCCCAGATCAGCCTCACATGTATTTTGCTGTTACAGATAATTAACCCCTGTTCTCTGCTCCAAACAAAGTAGAAAAGTTTCTCCACTCTTTTTCTTTTTGTTTCTTCAGCTTTTTCTCTGAAGCAGTAAATGGGATGTGCTTTATAATTTGTGCTTCCACCTCTTAATGGTAGTGGAATGCTCTTTTTTCTGCTTTCTTCAAAATTCAATGAATAGAAGAATTCTGCACTTAAAACCTCTCATTTGTGTTTTGTGCATAATGATTCTAATACAAAGATCTGCCCTGGAAATCTTCCACCCTTCCTGAGAACTTACTTTTAAATAGATTTGGTAAAGAGTTTTTGTTGGTTTGGTTGTTTTTGGTATTTTTTAAAGAAAAACATTATGAGCAAAAGGTGCATTCACTGAGTATTTTTGTTTGCTTGTTTCTTTTAAATTGGATGAAGGAAAAAGGTAAATGCTGGTTTTCATTATAATCCCTAAAGGTGCGTGTAAAAACATTTTCTGAAATGTTTATGATACTAGGAACTTAATAATCAGATAGAAATATTTGGTGCAGTAACATCTTGGGTTCTGTTTTTTCCAGAAATAGAACATTTAATTTAATTTTAGTCTTACCTGCCGTTGAAAATTCCTCAAAAAGTGAGTTGCCATCAACAAATATAAAATATTTATGTCTGTAAAAAAAAAGCGGGAGGTAGCTTAAACTTGATCGAGTGCTGTACTGGGGCAAAATTTGAGGTATCTTGAGGAAGAAAATTATTTCTCTGGATTTTGTAGAAAGCATTCAGGGTTTACACTTAATGTAATGTAAAGCTAGAAAAACGTGTCAAAACAAGTTCTTGTTAGAAAATGTAGTGGTTACAAATATAGGCATCTCATTAGAAGTACCCATTTGGAAATTTTTGGTGCATTTTGGGGACATTTTGAAATGTGGTCAAATATGGACACTCACAGATTAAATGGTATTGCATCAGGCCCTACCTTCTGATAAATAGCTTCTTAATTTGCAGTGAATTGCAGATTATCTGCAAATAATCCACATTTCTGACATGTGGGAAATGTTTTGCATGCCTTCATTTTTTGCATGGGAAGAGTACCTTTGGCTCAAAGTTACATTAGTAGTTGGGTTAAGCCTGGAATCAAAAAATTTTTATGGTAAAAGACATGCTTGATATTTGCAATAAGTAAATTAAAAGAAACTGCATTATCTGAATTGTTTAAAAGTATGAGTTGCATCTTTTATTGTTCCCTTTAAAATATTCTCTTTTGCACCCAAAGAAGAGCAGAAGTAAATAATATTCTGGCAAGAAACAAAACTTCTACATTAGAATAATGTATAATGTTTAAATATATAGTATATATATATCTGTAGGATTGTAACAAAAAGCCAAGATTTTTTACTCTCATAGCAGCACAGTAGTATTTCACCATAGAAATTATCTTACAATTTTTGTATTGTAGAATAAATATTTTGGTACGAACAGGATAGCAGTTTTAAGAAAAATACAACATGCTTAAAACAAAAGTGCTGCTGTGGCTGTCACGGCCCACAAAGGCTGCCCAGTTGTTGAAGGCCACAGAAAAGCTTTTCCTGCACTTCAGTCATGGATACAACCACTAGATTTAAACTGGTTTTGGTGAACTGATGGTGAGCATCCCACATGCAGGTACATGTACGTGCAGATAAACTCGGGCGTTCCGTTTTGTGATAATACGCCGTTTTTCGGCACCGTTCACAGAGGGCTGTCGCAAAGTTTGTCCCAATGCTTTGCGTTCTATAAAGTATTTGTAGTTAATTTCTTTGAATGTGAAGAATCACACGGCCTTCCACCTCTCTCCTTTATGAGGCTTTTGGTTATTTTACTCATTTTCTGGCACTTTCCTAGGAGATGGACTGCCATCTATTGACTCCTCAGAGCCCCTGCACGGCATGCAGGGTGACTCGAACAATGACTCAATAACAAACCCATTCTGCTCTTGGGGATGGTGGTGGGGTTTGTTGACGTTGGCCATGGTGACAAATTTGAGCACGTTGCAAATAATTTGTTGTATGGGCAGAAACATCTTATTCCAACCAAAACAGACTGCCAGCGCAAGGAATCTTATGAAGAAATGGCAAAAAGGTTTGTAAGTGGAATATTTTAATTTGCCTTTTGATGGAAAAAAAGATTATCATAAGGCATTCAATGAAGCTTAAATCTAAGGGCTGTGTGATAATCAAACCTTTATAAGTGGCTGAAAGTAGTTTCTTTAAAGTTGTTCTTTCAACTCTTTTAACTACAATTATTCTGAAAGAAAAACCCAATCAAAGTCAGCAGAAAAATCCAACTCCCACTGTGGTTTAAAATAATATTTAATAACCTCTTAAAGACAGTGATTTAAAACTTTTACACATCATTTTCATCATGACTGCTCTCTGTATTTCTCCTGTATCAGAGAAGGGCAATTATATTTGTCAAAATATATTTCAAGTTTTTATTCGTGTAGCGAATTTAATATGATCTATTTCGTATCTATTTGCAGTAAATTGGTTCATACCCACTAATGTTTATCAAAGGCGTTATTGTCAATCAAATAATAGGACAAGGACTTCTGTCACAGATTCAGGATAAACAGTTTTGATCATAGCTTGCTGGAGTGTCAGTGATGATATGTGTGATTTTTTTGGGCGCAAGGCATTTGGAGGCCTTGTTGAGCTCTTTGTTCTGGGTTATGAGGAAGTTTAGCTTACAACTCTGACTTCGTAAATGCCAGGTGCTCTGCAACCCAGAGAAACACAGCCTGTGCTCCACAAGACATGCCATCACATCCCCTCTCCCACCCTAAGGATAACGGGTACACACAGCATCATTTTTTCACCCTCAGAGCACTTGGCTCTTTCTCACTCCCTCTCACTTGACACTTCAGATTTGAGCTATAAATGTAGTGATATTTATTATGTATTTTGAGTGGAAGCCAGGTTATAGCCCTCTAACAAGCAAAAAATATAAACTTTAAATAATGCTAAAGAATCAGTGGAGAAACTTGTGAGAAGGCACCCAATGATTTTGTTTGTTTCAGTTTCGCAGTTTATTCTTTAGGAAATACAGTATTTTCCTTCAAGTTTGACCTGCTGCCCGTCTACCTCTCTGTGTCCCCAGCAGCAGCTCCTGTCCTCAGTGGGTCCAGGCTCTGGAGGGGCAGAGCTGGGGGTCCACTGCAGTCCCATAGTGACACATTCCACAGTGGACAGCCCTTCTCCCCTCTGCTGCTGGTGTAAGCAGCCCAGGGCTCTAATCTGGCCTTCAGGGGAGCACCGTGGGCTGGGGTACCTGTACCTGATCAGCGGCTGGGCCCTCACTCCAGTCCCGTGGATTGCAGTGGCTTCATGGCCTGAGCAACCTGCTGTAGCTGCTGCTAGTGGTAGCATTTCCACCCAGCAGATTACATCACTGGAGAAAAAAGAGGAAATTTATTTATTTTCGGTGCATAGAGACCCTGTTTTGCTCTGGGTGTGAAGTTGCACTTCTGCCGTGAGTCCCCAAAGTGTAGGCTGGACTCCCCCAGTGCGTGGCAGTGCTGGTGGGGCAGCCAGAGGTGCATGGGGCCTCTGTGTGTTTTGGTGTCAGATTGAGAACATGCTGGCTGCAGATCTCACCACATCTGCATTGTCAGAGTGGCTTGTGCCATAGACGAATGGATGTGGCCAGTTCAGCCCAGGCTCAGGATGAGATACCGCAGTCAAACAGGAATGAACTTTGCAAGTGTTAGCATCTTCTTCACTAAATATCAACTGAGTAAAGAAATTCTGTCCCTAAAATGGGCAGAGTAAGTTTTTTATTTTCCTGAAGTGTTTCTCGGTGTTCGTGTGTGTTAAAACATAAATCTCACTGGGACCAGGTTTTTTTTCCTGTAGGGATTGCTCATTTTTATAACCCCTTCCTGCCGCGGTGCTGCTCCAGCCAGCCACACTGACGCTGCCCCCTGTGCCCTGCCCTCACCAGCCTCATCTGTGTGAAATCTCCGAGGTCAAGATGGCCACTAACAGAGTTTTAGAACCATCAGAATTTTTAAATAGCAGAAGCTATCATTGGACACACCTTTTGACAGTTTGTTAATCCTACTTTTAATCCGCCTACATGAAGGAAGGTGAATCAGGAACTGGCTGATTTGGCCCTGTGTGTGAAGGACATGAAGGGGCGATGCGTCTTTTGTGTTTAAATTTTGCGCCCAGGTTTCTTTGTGTGCATTATTAAAATTCTTCGTGGCCTGCTACTTTTTTTGTGAAGTGAAAATGTAAGCCATATCCCTCAAAGTCAATTTCTATCTGTTACAGCGTGACTTCCAGAAAGGGAAAATTAAAAATAATATAACCCTGGCAAAAAATACTTAAGCTTGAGAGACAGAGAGGGCGTTTGGTTTCCAGATATTTTTTTAGGTGCTGAGCGGTAAGTGAAGGGATTGGTTTTGGAGTATTTCTGGGAGGAGGTTAACCCCCAGTTTCCTCGCAGCTGTGGCTCTGACATGGCCGCAGGGCTGGCCGTGCTGGCCATGACACAGAGCCATAGACCATGGGATCAGCATGCTCTTCTGGAATGCTTCCACACCTGGCCAGTTCCTCTCCAGGTGCTTCAAGGCTATTTCTAGTACCTGTAGTAAAAACACCAGCCTGTTAATGAAATAGGCCACGTATTTCTCATATTTTGGAATCCCAGAGTGGGCCCACATGTACCATTGCTTCAGCATCCATTCAGCAGGATATTTTACAGGGACAGCAACTTGGAATTACCAGGGATATGGATTTAGGGTAAAGATGACTCTGGCTCTTGTGAGTTTTGGGGCAACATGAACACCTGGAACATGACGGTGTCCACACACCTGCTTGGGAGGTGCTTGGGTTTGTGAAGATTTTCTGCCCTTCGAGAGAGTGCTCGCCTCATTAGTCGGGGGAGGAGCTGGAGCAGAGCTTGGCCAGCAACAGGCAGATGTTTTGGTTTTAAACTCTGTGTTGTCCAAACCTGGGCCCTCTTGCAAGTGGTTTGCAGTGTCAGAGATGCTCCTGACATGCTGCCAACCTTGCACAGCTGTCGTGGAGAAAGCCAGCAGGTTAGAGGGGATCAGTGTGCTGGGCAGAGCGATTTTACTGTTTGTTTTCCCCTACTAATTGTAATTTGCTGTGTTGCCATTCTCTTTCAAGTTTCAGATACTTTTTGAGGCTATCAGAAACCTAAACCCCAAATCTTTTTCTATTGCAAAGGAATCATATTTCACAAAAGATATTCTTTCTGATAGCTTTTTTTTTTCAGAAAACAAAGAGACTTTCAGGTCCTGAAATAACAGTTAGGTTTATGCATTCTATAGCTTTCAGTACAATAGCATGCTACCTAAAAGTTCTTTCCCAATTTTTATTTTAAAGGTGTATTTAAATTACGATGGGGAAAAGAAGTAGCTTTAATAACCCTGTATAAATTTTCTGCAAGGACCTGAGTGCACATTTCAGGTGGGATGCAGAACCTTCCAGCAGCATGGGCATCACCTGCCACTTACCTTCATCATGTAATAACCATGGTAGGAAGTGTCGTGCTTTCTCTAACCTTCATCTGTCCTGTGCTCTTCTGCACTTGCTCCCCAGAAAACAAAATAAAAGGTGCTTTTAAATTGAGGGTTAAAGACAGATTACATTGTGACCAAAAATTGTGGTTTTGTATATTTCTGGAAGCAGTCTGGCAGTGGGGAGAGAGTAGAATAGAAAGCTCGGATGACTGAACGTTTCTCTGATTTTGGGGTTCCAAATGACATTGTTGTGTTTGTGTTGGAGCACGGCATCCCTCAGAGAGCCCCGACTTCAGCACGCATGTTGAAGTGGTGTAAAGAACCATGTTTGCTGCAATGTCTTTCACATCGGACTGTGAAAGGGAAAGGGAGAAGAGCAGGGGATGGAAATAAATGTATTTTACTATTTTAAATCTTTGTGCGGTACATGACATTTGGTGACAGGTATCCCTCCAGCCCAGCACACCCCAAAACCAGAGAGGTTTGGGTTATTTTTGTGACAGATCAAAGCTGTTGGGTGAGTGGTTAATTAATCAAACAGAATCATCAAGGAAGGTTTGCTGCGGAAATATTTCCCCTTCATATATTCAAATGCAGTTCTCTTAAGAGAAAGGATTAAGGTGATTTTTTTCTTTAATGCTTACAAATTCAGTTAAAAATTTTCACCTCTTTCCTTTAGTTTGAAAAGGCAAACTTACACAAGCATTTCTACTACTACTATTATTATTATTATTATTATTATTATTATTTCAAGTATTAACAATCTAAATATGGAAGATAGAATTTTCAAGCTAGAATGAGGTTTCCAATGCATTTTTAAAACATTTGAGAAAAAAAAATTCTGTGTCCTCTTTCTGCAGTCAGTGCTATGTATTAATATTCATATTAAAGTTCCTACATTCTGAGAATTTCTCCAAACTTGATATGAAGGTGTCTTTTTTAAGTTTTGTTAGAACTGTGAACCAGTTTCAAAATTCTGTAGGAAACCAAAAATCATCTGCATATTTAACAGACCTTTTAAAATGTGAAAAAAATCACAGTTGCATATAATATGCATAAATGCCATAAAATGGATTTTGGTGCATTTTCGTAT
Source organism: Corvus kubaryi (assembly GCF_017639235.1). Taxonomy (NCBI): domain Eukaryota; kingdom Metazoa; phylum Chordata; class Aves; order Passeriformes; family Corvidae; genus Corvus; species Corvus kubaryi. The sequence goes on along the minus strand of NW_024581067.1, from coordinate 2,547,239 downwards.
TGCAAAGTGGAAAAGGCATAAAAAGTCGGTGCATCTGTTTTCACTGCGTGGTTCATCTTGCTGGTGATTCATGTGTCGGAGCAGCCCAGAGCTCATGCCGGTAAGACAGTAACTTCCTCAAGTTATGCTTGATCATGTTAATAATCTACGGATTAGGATTCCCTAAAAATATTCACTGATTTAATTCCAAGAGGGTCTATCATGTCAATGATATTACTACATCTTGTTAGGTCCTGTCATGTGTATAGAAAAGTTTCTATCCCCGTGACAGAATTATCCTGATTTTGATTTCAAGTGTTGAAGAATCAAGTATAAAGGGAATTAAAGGAGCCGAGGGCCCGCACAAAGTGGTGAGGAACACGGAGCTGTGAGCAGGTGCTCACAAAGAAGTCTCAGAAGTGTGTATGAGGTGCACTGTGTGTGCACACGTGCTGTGCCACCCACCGAGGGCCACAGAAGGAGGCGTCCCACGGCATTTTTGGCTACAGAGGAGTGAAGTTGGGCCTTTGGTTTTGACTCATTTTTGATTGTTGAACTTGGGTTAAATTAACGTTTGACAAGCGTATTCCAACAGCCGTGAGAGTGGCTCTGAAATGGGCAGAGGTAGCCCCCCCATGAAGGAATGGCCACTCCAAACTATGTCTGGCCTGACACGGCCCCTTTCCCCAGTGCAGTGCTGCCCAACGTGGGGTGGTCAGGTGGTGAGGAAGAGGCATTATTTTTACATCAGAGCAGGTGAGGAATTTGCAAGGAAAGGACAGTCACTGCCTGGTTCAGACTTTCTCATAGTTGTGTCCAGAAGTGGCTTGTCTTTTTTTTTTCCCCCTTTTTTCATTTCCCTCCCCTCAAACATGCAGTTTCTCTGCTTGTAGCCTCTGCTCACCTTGTAGCCAACAAAAGGTATTTCTGTGTTGTTTCTTGACTATGCAGTTAATTCTGTTCCTAAAGATTTTTTATAACTTCTTTTGGCACTTAAAAAATGGGCTGGTGAACACCTGTGCAGGAGTGCAGCCACTGGAGGGTTTCTGTGGACTAAGTGATAACCCTGAAATATCTTCTCCTTTAAAATTAATTGTCCTGGATTTGTATGGGATAATCAATTTCTGTCTGAGTTGTTTTGGTGCCAGATGAGAGCTGGTGAAATTAATTCTGATTTTCTGATGGTGGCATCAGGAGGGAAAGAGAGGAAAAATGATAGCACTGAGATACTCAGAAGTTGGTCTGGGGGAAACTGTTTTGGTCAGCAGCATATTTACATGGTGTGGGAGAGCAGAAATCTAAAATGCTCTCATCCATTTTTAGACACTGTATACTATTCAGGAAGTTACAAGTCATATTAAAGTAAAAACTTTAAGGAATTGAAAACAGTTTTAAAAAACAGATGTGCAAAAAGGACATGGAGAAGCTTTTGTTCGTCAGTGGTTGTATACGAGCTGTCACACATTTCTGCAAGGACATATTCGGGATGAATGTCACTCGTCATGAATCTAGGTGCAAGTAACTACTATTGCTGAATATATATGATGCTTTTTAATGGAGAACACATGAAAAAATTATGAGGAAATGGATAAATATTAACACGTGCAGTTGGCATGTTGGTAATGTAAGGAAAGTGCTTCTGTGAAATTGTCTGTTAGTGAAGGATGCTGCAGGCTGAAGCTCAGCTGCTGGGGAATTTAAAGGGAAAAGATTCAATTATTATCTATTTAAAATGTACCCCAAAACTCACTTCTAGCAAACTGATGCACTGCTCACTTGGCATCTCATATTCTTCAGCAGCACTAAAATTTTTTCCCATGTTTACTTCCATTTTAGCTGTGATTAGAAATCACCTCCAACAAAATATTTATTAAGAATCTATTTATCAAGAAATACCTATTAAGAATGCTCTCCTAAGAAAGATGTGGCACTTCCTCCTTTTGGGTCCAGTGCTGAGGGATGATCAGCAGACGACATAAAGGTTAAAGAGAGAGAAAGGAAGCTGTAAATCATTCAGAATGACAATAAAAATTAAAACCTTGAGGTTTGTCAGGCTCCCCCGTGTATTAGCTAATAAATATAACTGTGCTTTAGTTCTGTTCATCTTCTGATTTTACAGGCTTTGCAAATGTTTGTTTTCAGATTAATGTATGTGTAACTATGCATATGCTTAGCACAGGGGCACCCGGTGCCGTGCCCGGGCAGATATATAGATATATAGAGATATACATAAACATTTGGCCAATCCCCTAATAAACATTCAAATAAAATATACGTGTCCCAGTGTGTGAGTCTCCTCCTCCTCCTCCTCCTCCTTCTCCTCCTCTTCCTCCTTCACCACCTTCTTCTTCTTCTCCTCCTCCTCCTTCTCTGCACAGTCTCTTCCCACCTCCCCCACTCCACTTCAAAGCTTGTGGTCCTTTCTCCATCCGTGTACTAAAAGGTTTCTTTGTGAGCCAGGCCATTTGTCCGTCATTGTTTGGGGCCCAAACGGTGGTGAAATACCCTGTCACCGATCTGGAGCACGGTGAATGGCAGCTTCTCTCCGGACAATTGGCGGCGGTGCAGAGAAATATTCCTGAGAGGATTATTTAACCTTTCAATTTAGGGGGCACAAAGCCCGGCTGATTAATGAACTTTCTGATGGGCGCCGATAAGCGGATCTATTTCTTTATTTCCTCCAAAAGTGATTCCTTCTCCTGTCCCATATTACTATAATCTTAAACATAAAATGTGGCAAATAGATTAAAAAACAGCACTAAAGAGTTTATCTGACTAGCAAACTGAAGGAGCTAAATTAAAATTGGTAATGAAAGCAGTGGCTGAGCCCTGTATATGGTTTTTAAATGCGCTGTGTATTTTGAAGAGACTTATTCTCCAGCCTGCCTGGTAATGACTGCTTTGGGTGCGCGGTCCGGGTCCAGCTTCTGTTATCCCCCCAAAAAAATGAGTTGTGTTATCTGGATGACTGCAGACACATATGCATCCCCCTTTCTCACTGCATGGGCAGACAAGGTCGATAGCATTACAAGGTATTTGTGGCAGTGCTTGTTTCAGTTTTCAGAGCTGCCAGTTTTCAGCCAGATTTGAATTACAAAAGAAGAAGCTGGCATGAAAATTGAAAGGGTTTATCGGCTAGTCTGAAGCCTCATAGCACATTGCTTATTTATGCAGTCCATTTGCACCAGGAAATGTAAAAAGGAAATACATTTTAAAAATAAGGTCATAAAGACCCAGATATGTTTAAGATGGCAAATAAAATATAGATACCTATAATATCTTTCCAGGAAACGATTTCACTTAATGTTGCACATTACTTCGGAGGAGTATTTATGTTACTGTCATAAATTTGTGCGTTTCTGTCACCATACAGATAGTCCCTAGGGATTAGGAAGGAAGTGTTTGCTAACTTACTTTAAAATTAAAATAGAAGGGGAGATAGGTTTGTAGTTTGAGAGCCACATCAGGAATCGTTGGAGTTTAATGCGCCATCCTTTTTGAATAACGTTTTGCATTCCCTGTAAAATTAGCCATGGACGGCTAGAGAGATGCCACCACCTTTGGAGAAAATTGGGATGCCTTTTAAACCATGAAGATTTTGAGGCATTCAGGGATTGTATTGTTGTTATCCTCACTATCTTGCATACATTCATTTTCTCTATGAACTTGAGGGGTTTTTGTCCATTTCTTAGAGAAGATTTTTTGAATTAATATTTAAGGATTTTCTCTTCTGCTTATGAGAATATTAAAAGATTGCATTCATTTATTTTAAATATATAATATTGTACTTTTTTGTGTCTTCCTTTAGCGTTTTCACACAGTCGATTGTAGATGCTATTTGCATCTGTTTAAAATGCATTGTAGAAATGTCTTATTTCTGTAGAAAAAGATCACTTCACAGTGGTCATACTGTGGACCAGGCAAGTTAAATTTCTTCCTCTGGGAAAGGTTTTGGTTTCCCAAACTATAAAATCAAATAATAAAATTTCATTAATTAATTAGTAATTTAATATGTATCAT
>NW_024581067.1:2478240-2538240 GCF_017639235.1 Corvus kubaryi | reverse complement strand
TGGGTTTTTCCTCTCATGGAATAAATGCAGGAGCCACAAATATTCTAGTAAATGAATGTTAATCATGCACTGGATGGGTTTAGCTTATTTTTTCCTGTGGCTTAGAAACAGCAAATTGCCAGCAAATTCCTCCCTTCCCTTCTGCCTGCTCTTGTGTGTCAGCCCCTTCAACTATCCAGTAGGTTTTGTTAAAAGCTCAGGCCTTTAGATTAGTTTACTTTTATTAAACTGTCCGAAAAATGGCACTGGAGGAAGACAGTCGTATGTGGATACAAGTAAAGCTGCTGTGAAAATAATGAGTAATTATTAGGGATGCTGTAGATTGATTATTTAGGTCATTATTAAGGCTCCTGTAAAAATAATTAGAAATTATGTGTGAGGAGCTGATAGTAAATACTTAGATAGAAAATGGTAGAAACTACAAAATCAGAAAGGGAGGAAAGTAAGTGGTGGGCATTTTATGGCTCTCAAAGTTAAGGTAAGAAAGTGTTTGTAATAGTGTGCAAGGAGCAGAAACAGCCTGAGCAATGACAGAATGAAAGGGGATAAGCCGATAGTGACACAAGAGGGAAGAGATACCAGATCTTCCCATGTGCCTGCCATTCCCAAAAACAGGCAAAAAACTTCAGAAAAACTGATTCTTCACTAAATTTCAGCCAAGCAAATGCCAAAAAGAAAATGCAAAATATATCCAAAATGCATCTCTGATCTGCTGTGCCTCTGGGAGAGAGGAGCAGGCAAGGAGAGGGATTGCTGGGGTGGCACTGAGTGGTAGCAGTAGCACATGCAGGAAAGCTGCTGGTCCCATGGTGCAGACATCAGGTGAGTGAAAGCTCCTGACAGCTCCTGGAGATTGGTAAGGCCAAGACATCAGTAGAATGGCTTCAAACTGAAAGAGAGTAGAAAGAGAGTAGCTAATCTAGAGTTAGATTAGCTGTCCGGAAGAAATTCCTCCCTGTGAGGGAGGTTAGGCCCTGGCACAGGTTACTCAGAGAAGCTGTGGCTGCCCCTAGATCCCTGGCAGTGTCCGAGGCCAGGCTGGACAGTACTTGGAGCAACCTGGGATATTGGAAGGTGTCCCTGCCATGGCAGGGGTGGCATTGGATGATCTTTAATGTCCCTTCCAAGCCAAGCCATTGTGGCATTCTGTGTTTCTATGATTTCAGCGGTATCCAAGAAGAGAAAGATGATGAAGCAAAGCATAGCAGATAACAAGCAATTTACAAGGAAGGTAAAGGAGAATAAAGCACCTCTCAATACCACATGGTACCCAGAAAAAAGGCAGAATCACAGAAAGTGTTCCTGTTAGCCTAGCTCTCAAGACATGGATAAAACTGTGCGCACAGCAGTGAAAAAACACACATTCCTGTTCCAAGTGTTTGGGAAATAGGCTGGCATGCACATGATGCCAGAGTCAGCCTCTTCCTCACCTCAGCTGTCTGTTCAGGGCTCTGCTCCTCTTCTTTTTCCTCTTCCCTGCACTCTACGTGTGCAGCAGCAGCTGCTGCAGGATTTGCCTTTGGTTTGTCACTGTGAGGTAATGGCACACAGTGACACCATCCATCCTGGCTATTGGCAGGCTCTAGCTCCAATTGCTGCTCCCCTCTTTTCCTAGCCCACCCACCCCTTTGGCCTGCCACACCTCTGCAGGGACCCTCACCCAAAACAGGCCAGGTGCCAGGGCTGCCCTGCCATGGCACTGTTTGTCTCTGGGGTGCTGGGAATGTGCAGAGCAAGTGTTGGGGTCCTGCCTGGCAGCAGGACAGCCCTGTCCCTGTGTCCAATAGCTCCATGAGCAACTTGCCTGGTGTTTACCTGTCATCACCTGGTCTTCATGATCTGTTCTGTGGGTGCTACAGATGTGTGGCAACTGCAGGAAGACGGGGGATTCCTTCTGGGTGCTCAAACAGTGTTCCAGTGTGTGAGGAGGGATTATGAGCTGGTAATGAAAATGTCAGTGCTGACCACATTCCCCCACAGGTACAGACCAGGACCTGGAGAACCTGGACCATTTCACTTCCAGGAAATCACCACTCAGCCACCTCTAGTGACCTGAAATGTGTTTTGCAGGAGTGCTCAGAGAAGCGGATGCAGGGAAACATGTTCCCCAGCTCTCCCTTTGTCTACTACTACGATGATGAATGCGATATCAAGAGGAGAGCAAACAGGTTAAAAAGGAAGGTGGCAGGTACAGTGTGTTTTGGGAGATCCCTCCCACCTTTCAGTTCTGTGTTTGTGCTTTTTAGAAACATTGTGGAATTATTTTCATGTGTTGGGAAAAGCTGCATGGATTTGAACAGGTAGCCTGGTGGTAGTAAGAGATTTGTGATTTTACTCACCCATGTCTATCATGGAAATTGACTGTGTCAAAGTCATTCAGTGAGCATTGTCAGATGTTTTAATTCTGAAAAATCTGCTGACATTAAAAATGCCTTGAAATAGCAGGAAGTGGATTAAATCATGATTTGTTAAGATTCTAGTGTGATGACAGGAAAAACCCACAGTGAAAAAATCTGCCAGAGATTAATTTTTGTCTAACTTCATATGTACCTAAGGAGAGCTGTGATGACTCAGGTGCCAGGTTTTAAGGTTTTTAGGTATTGAAATAATGCACTCTGCTTCCAGACCTGCAGGAAGCTGGCCTTCTGCCGGAACAGTCTGAAACACCGTTGCAGGAAGAACAGCCTGAGGTGCACAGCCACAAGAAAAAGAGCAAACTTTGGAAAGAACAACGTGGGAAGAACAGCAAGAACAGTGAACAGCAAAAGAAGATGAAGGTGTCCCGGGCAAAGAAACCCCAAGAGGAGAAGCACAGGAGGGGTGTTGAAATCCGCTGCGAACCGAAGGAGGACTTCCCTCGCGGGTACAAGCAGCAGGTGTGCAAGGGCAGCAGGGTCCGCCACAAGTCCCTTTTCCAGGCATTCTCAGGCAGCAAAGCCATGTGTGTGCAGCAGCCTCTGGAAGGTGCCAAAAGGAAGAAGAAATGGAAAAAGCAGAAAAATGCTAGTCCTGACAGCAGGGACAATCTATTCCTTATAAAACAGCGGAAGAAGAAGTCCAAACAGAAGTCCTGGTGACGGGGAGGTAGGCAGGTACTGGCACTTGCTGGCTCTGGCTCTGCCTTCTCTTTATTCCTGTCGCTCTCTTAGCACATGAATTTGAGTCTGTCCCTGACCCAGCATGCTGGGCACCATCACCCACCCCACCCATCTCCACAGCCACAGGGGACCACTCCATCTCTGTGAGCTGTCCCCAAGGCAAGCAGGACCCAGTGCTCCTGCCTGGGGTGGTCCTGGAATAGGCTGTATGTTTATTTTCTTTGCTTAGGTGTGTGCGGGGCAAGCTGGGTTTGGCAGGGGTTGTTTCTTCACCTGTGAGGTGGGACTGTGCTGTTGGAGCACAGTGCCTTTGGGGCCAATGCCAGGGAGACTTGGGTCAGGAGGGGTTGGGGTGGAAAGTGGGAACACGGGTATAAAGCACATCCCCTCAGCCACTGGTCCTCTCCAGAGCACAGAAGGGCATTTGGCAGTTCCCTCCCCGCTGGAAGGGGCAGCCACGTCTCTGCTTTATGCTCTGGGAAGAAGCAGTCACCCACCTCGCTCTCCAGTGTGGCACCATCGACCCACTGCCCTCGGGGCTCAGCTTTCAGGGCTCCATCCTCCTGGTCCTTACCAGCTGTCAGCAGAGCAGGACTGAGCAGTTGGGCATGGAACAGAGTTTACATCTCACACTAAATCTGTCCTTGTTCCTTTTGATGTGGAAGCTGTTTCTGGAGAAAAAAGAGCAGAGTATGAAGAACATACTTGGTTCCAGTCACACTGTGCTAAAATTTAATTTTTTTTAATACAGTTATTTTTGTACACTGGAATTCAGCATGTTGTTTTAAGGTTTGTAAGAATAAAATGCTTTATCAAAGGACTAACACAAATAAAACTTCACATGAGAAATATGAAAAAAATGGGTTTGTTCCTCATTTCCTTGCATTCCAAACATAATTGAAAACAGTGTCATGTTCTCTTTCCTGAGCTGCAAGTACATCACCTCTGGCAAGAGTAAAGGAAAAAAAGTAAGGTATTTATACTTTACTGTTTTGAAAAGGAAATTATCTATACCCTGCTGCTCTCTACTGTACCACTTCTTAGAGAGCAGCTGATGGTAACAGGACAGGGTCACTGAGGTGCAAGTCCTCTCCTCATGCAGCAGTCCTGTGTTAAAATTAGAGACTATTTGTACCCTGCAAGGGTATCTGGAAAGGGAAATGGGCACCCAAGAAAAAATGGAGGACTCTCATTTTGCCACTGTTATCCCATGCCAGTAGTCCCTAAATTCATTGGGTTTCTGTTTGGCAAACTCAACAGTGAGAACACAGGTGTTCTGGTGACCATGTCATCCTGTTTCAAAGGTATTTGAGGTAGAGATACGCTTGCATAGCATTTGGAAACCTAATGCCCAGCTTTGCTTCAGTATGTCCAACAAAAAATAAGTTTTGCTTAACTTCATTTCTTGCTTTATTGAAAAATTCCCGATGATACTGAAAAGAAAATCAGTTCTAGACCTACTGAAAAATGTTAATTCCTTCTGTGAAAAGACTTGCTTTTAACATGGAGACCGCTCTTTTCCTAGATGCTGTGTTGTACATCCCTTTTTGGTTTTGAATTCCATGTTTCATTTGAGCAAAAGCCACCACTGGCCTTTAGCCAAACCAGCACAAACCTGGCAGACAGGGAGGAGGGTGGTTTTCAGTGATTGTTTTGGTCATCTGGCCAGCTAAGTTGTCTGGAGGTGAGTGCATTTCCTGCACCTAAGAGAGGTGCCTTTACATCATCCATGTGCAGTGCCAGAGGGTGGAGCAAGTCAGAGTTCTTCCTAACTCTTCCCCTGAGGACCAGGTCCAGGGCTAGCATGGCAAGTCAGAAAGCCAGGAAACCCAACCTCTTTCTCTGATGTTCAGTGGCTTCAGACAAGACTATTTCACCCTGGACACTGCAGAGGAGTTGTTCAAACCCTGTTGTGCGCAGGTGGGCAGACCCTGCCTGGCCTTGGGAAGGTCATGGCAGGGAGTTTAGGCAAAGTGGCTTACACAGGTGCTTGGGTAAGACCCACAGAAGCCTGGCTGCCGATTGTGGCTCCTGCCTTTTACTGGCAGCAGCTGCTGACAGCACCAGACAATGTGTTTGTGGTGGACCTGCCTCTGGATGTCACTCCGAATCCTGCAGGTACCCAGCCCTGCGGAGCCTTTGCTCTGGTAGATGTCTGCTGCTTGTGATTACAGGACAGAGAGTAAAAGATGGACGAAGCATGTTTTTCAGGACCATGGGAAGGGAAAACATTGAGGCAGTGACCCTTGGAAGCAGACAGGAGCTGGGTGAGGGAATATCCTCCAGCCACAGGCCAGGACCTGGCAGGCGGGTGGCAGCATTGCCACTGTGGGAAAAGAAACAAGATCCTGCAGCAGCACATCCAACCTGGGGCATGAACCACGGGCATGTTTGGGTCCTGGCAGGTAACAACATCAGCTCCAGCACTGACCAGTGTCAGGCTTTGCAGAAATCTGCACCCACCAGGGCTTTCAGGGGAGAACTGGCAAGTCTGGATAATGCCACCAGTGAGGAAGGAGGGACATAGACAAGGCTGGCTTGTTGCTGGAAAGCACCTGGGTAAATCAGGTGCAACAGAAACTGGTGCCTGCGGCTCTGTCTGGCACCACTTGGAACAAAGCGGGTTGTGTCTGGCACCAGCTGTCACCAGTAACCAGTGCCACCCAGCACTCCCTGTAAGGCTTCTGTCAGGCAGCTGATGGATCTTAGGGAGTTCAGCATGAGAATAAAGCAGCAGGAGATTACATTCAGTGAGGAGAGGACAAGGAAAATGGCAAAAAGGGGTGGATTTTCCAGCACCATCAATATCAGCACGTCAGGTGCTGTGAAAGGGCAGTGCTGTGTTAGTAATCCTGCACCAGGCCTGGCAACTGGGGGACTGAGCTGCTTCCATCGAGCTCTGCTTTATCCTATTAAACCACAATGTACTTCAGCCTGTCACTCCTCCCGCCTGCTTTCCCCCCTCCTTTAAAGAACTGTCAGTCCTTACTCCAGAGATGCCTGGGACTGAAAAACATGCTCATCCCAGGAGAGGATGGTGTCTCGAGGTCACAGTTGATGTGCACTGGTGAGGCAGCATGAGGAAACCTACATTGCGTGAATAAATAAAGGACCGCAGCTCAGACCCAGCACTGCAGAGGAGACAAGATGGATGGATCAGCAGGTCAGAGTCTTGTTGGGTAATGGGGGCAGGTGTCCCAGGAGTGAAGAGGGGAGAAGGGAGTATTGGGTCCATCATTTGTTGCAGCCACTACACAGAGAGGTTGAGGAAGGAAGGAGTGCTGTGATTTGAGGTGTCTGTGTCCATGGCACACCTGTGGGAGGGAACTGGATGTGTCTTTGTGACATTGCACAGGTCTCTCTCCTCCTTGAAGTGTTCCTTTCCCTGAAGTCCGTCTCAAAATATCAATCTCTCCAACTGTTGTACAATCTGCAGGGACCATCACTTAACTATGTGTGTACAGGGCCATGCCATACCTAACACCAGCAGTCCACAGTGACCACACAGACCCATGTGCCTCAGGGTGGCCCCAGTCTCACTGGCAGACCTTGTTTCACCCCACATGTCACTGAGCAGCTACTCAAGGGCACCAAGCAAACCTGAGGTTCAGTTCACCCGAGTAGGTGGACACTGACAAATGAGCACCCAGCAAGGATGGGCACTCCCATGCTGCACCTTCTAGATGGGACTGTGGGTGACAGTGGCAGACCAGGGTCAGTGACAACCAACCGTGGCACCACGTGGCACAGCAGCCAGTAATTGCACTTTTTTTGCATTGCAAAATGATTATTAGTACCTCAGTTCATTATTAGAGCAAATTTAATTTTTCAATGTAAAGGAGCCAGTTGTATTTATAAAGGAAACAGTGTTGATACAGCTGGAAAAAATTAATTCATGACAAATGTAAGGAAAATTAATAGTCTTTAACCAGGGCAATATTTGACTGTGTCTAATTGTGCTTTGCAGGGTTTGAAAAGTCCTGGCAGAAATTCTTGCAGAGGCATCTTGCACTTCTGATGAAACTGCATTTAAACATTGGGGTTTTTTTTAATTAACCTTGTGCCAGTCTGGTCAAATCATAGAAAAACTGTTGTGGAAACCTGGTGTATTTGTGCACTGGCAGGGCCATTGTGTGCATTTGGGAAGGTCTTGTCTAATCCAAATCCATTCAGGCAGAAAACAAGGAAGAGGGAGCAGAGACAACGCCATGGGCAGAGCGGCCGCCGGGAGCCGCCAGGCAGGAGATGCTCACGCTGACCACGGCCCATGGGGCCTGCAGGCAGGAGTGGCCACACCCAGAAGAGGAAGGTTTAGCAGGCACCAAGGGATTTGGGATGGGGGAAATTTCACAGAGACACATTCTCCTTTATTGACTGGCAAGAACACACAGTTGCAGGTAACGTTTGGAATGATGGGCTGATTGCATGTGGCCAGAGCAGGTCCAGCAGAAGAGGAACAAGCCCAGCCGAGGCTTCAGTGCCTGGTCAGGTTCGGGTCAGAGCTCCAGGGGGCTGTGCCTGCTGGGCTCTCCAGAGGGTTCCACATCCCAGTTGTGCCCCAACCCCGCTACAGCACCAGCCGTCTCCTTTATGTGGGCAGACTGCAGCTCTTCCAGTGGACAGCAGCGGGAGAGCTGCATCCTTCATGTGATGAAATCCGAGGTGCAAACAGCCCCAGGTGGGGCAGAGCCTTGTGAACACTGTCACGTCTGAGCAGAGGTCTCCTAAGCAGCTGGTTCCAGCACCTACACTCTGCTGTCGCGGTGGCTGCTTTGGGAAGGCAAACCAGAAGGTCCCGGTTTATGAAAGCACTGGGGGCAGGACGGCCCCCGCTGTTCTTCTTGAGGGGTGCAGGTGTTGCAAAGGGGACATCTGACCCTGCAATGTCCTCCCCCTTCAGCCCTGCGGACAGTCCCAGCCTCTCGCCCTCCCACCGCACTCGGCTCTCCTCAGGACAGCTTGGAAACGCACCATCCCCTCAACTCAGCTGCCAACTTGAAGCCAATTTGCATTGGATAATTATTTTCAATTAAGTGATAACAATCGTGTTCTGAACAGAAATAATCTTGTCCAAAGGCCAAACAGTTTATCCCGTCTCGGAGATGAGGCTGCCGCTTTGCGCGCGCCCATCGGCGCCAGCGCCGTTATCGGCCCCGCGGTGCCGGGGCTTCGGCTGGCCGCCAGGGACGGCTGCGTGCGGCCGCTCCTGCTGGGACCCCGCTGGCTGCACCCCCGGGCCCCCGCAGCCTTCTGCCTCCCCGCCAGCGGACGCGTCTCTGCACATGCTCCCCTGAGGAGCCAGGAGGTTTTGCCACGCCTGTGGCGTTATCCCGGTGTCTGGATGGAAACGAGCCGCTTTCACACGCAGACCTCACCCCAACACCTCTCTCCTCCTCCGACAGTCCCACACAGAGTGGGCACGCACTCTGCACAGCAAGGGGCAGCCACCACAGCTGGAATTGGCCTCGGCTCCTGCCAGCCACCCCAAGAGGAGACTCGAGGGTACTGCCCAGCAGGCTGACACCTCTGCTCAGCATCCTCCCTGGCGAGGAAACCGGTCTCCGGAGGAGCTGCCCCGGTGTCCGCAGACATCCCTCGGCTCTGGCTGTTCTGTGACAGTGTCCGTCAGTGCTGGCTGTTCTGTGTGGGCCAGTGTTCCTTGCTCTCCAAAGTAGTACCAGCCTCATGTACAGCCAGGGCTGGTGACAGTCCCTGCAGAGTTGTGCCTGTCAGCTGTCAATCTCTAACTCTGCTGTCACTGGAAGGAACAAGTGGGGCTGCTACTGCCAAAGCACAGCATCAGCCAGACCCTTTCCTGCCCTAGAGGGAGAAAAGGACCACCTCAACCAAGGCACCTGCCAATCTGACGGGAACCACATTGGCTTGGCACTGGAATTGGGAGGCTCTGGCCAGCTCCAACACAAGAAGGAGGAACAACGGTGGAGGCAGCTGCCGTCCTTAGAGGCTCCAGCCCAGCTGCACCAGGATCTGTGCAGGGCCTGGAGCAGAACCCAGGACTCTACCATGGCCCATCCCGGGTGGCTGCCCCATGGCCTCGCACCCCTCATCCCTCCACAGCCGGTGCAAGGCAGAGCTGGCACTGGTGGCTGCGGCTCAGAGCCTGCTGGGGGCCAGCGCAGGCCGGCAGTGGGGGTGGCTGGACTCATGCGGATCTCTGTACTGCACTTTCCTGGAAGGAAGTTGGGGTGGGGGATTGTAGGGCCTTTTCAATCTGCCAAAGCCCAGTCAGTTGGGAAGATTGGAGCTCCAGCAAGTGAAAAATAGCAAATCCAATATCTTTTTAGTGGTGTTTTTATATTCAAATTAGACATAATCTCCATGAATAAAATTACTGTTCCCAAAGGGATCATGCCCAATTTAAATGTATAAAATGTCATTAAAAGGGCGCTGGCTTGCTATTAAAATTTAACTCCAGCAAACCCCCAATGTCATTTGTATTATAGTTTTACAATTAAGCCAGAGATGTTGGAAATAATAGTTTTGATGTACAATCTGGTACCATACAGTAGGAGCACATTGTTCCTCAGAAGCTGCAGCCGGACCTATCGCTGGCAACACGGCCACCAGCCGTGGCTCCTGGGGACAGGGCACAGCCGTGGCGCTGCTGAGTGGCAGCCGGCTGGGAACAGGTCCGTGCCCTCCTTCCCACTCACAGAGCCACCTGAGAGAGACAGCTGCAGAGGAGATGTGGGCCTGCTGGAAGGACCCACACATCGGTCTGTAACCTCCTCTGTTTTGGGACCATGCCAGGCAAGGGATGTGGATCCCTTTCCCCTTTCCCGGCTCTGCTCTGGGTTTTCCCCAGCTCTGCCACACCAGTGCTGTGTGCCGTGGCTTCCTTCTGTGGGGAGCTCAGCACTGTTCACAAGGGCATGTCATCCCCACAGGGACCATCCTGAGGGCTGGTGGAGCTCCAGAAGTAGCTGGGAGCAGCAGCAGGAGGAAGGAATGCAGCAGAAAAATGTCTCCTTGGGGCCATGATTCCCTGTGCCAGGTAGTTACTTCATCTTTAACCCAGCACCAGTGTAGCTGGTGGGAGCTGCTGGCTGTTTTCCACACGGCAGGGGAGGGAGATCAGGGAGATCAGATTTACTGGGTGTTCTGATCACAGCTTGTGAGCTTTCAGACATGCTGGATGTCCCTCAGTCATCAAGAGACCTGACAAAGTCTGTCCCCACTCTCCCTGAGGGCTGGAGACTCTGCTGATCCCTCACTGTCGTGTGCCACAGTCCCAGGGCAGAACGGGGTGATCCTAGGAGGTGACAGCCACCAGAGGAATGGCTTGGCCTGTCTGCTCCAAACCCTCATGGTTCTGCCCCAAACACTGGTGGTCCTGCTCCCCTCCTCTAGACATGCTTCAGCTTTTACGGTTGAGACGATGCGAGCAAAATTTCCTAAAAGGTTTGAGAACACAGAGCCCCAGTGAAGGCTGGCAGGAGCTGACTCTTTGGTCACAGAGTCTGGAGCCTGCACTGACTATGGACAGCTGAAACTGGGCCTCTTCGGCTGGGATCTGCAGGGGAAAAAGAAATCTGAGTGACCTCCCTGGACTTTGCCCAGCTGGTACTGGCAGTCATCCTGCATGCACATGGTCCCCCCGGAGAAGAGCTGCTGCCTGGTCCCATGACCCCCAGACCTGGCACCAAGCACCCCCTGGAGCCAAAACAAAAACCTACTCCCTGGGAAGGGGTGGCTCAGGAAGAATCTATAATAATGTACCAAATAATTACTGCGCATTAAAGGGTATAATGCATATTCAAACATGCATTTAGCTTTCAGAGCAAGCAGGTGGGTGAATACGCATGTTATAAAATACACTTATTTAACTAATGTGCAATTAATGGGGCAAAACAGTCAAAACTATTTATTACTTCTGGGAACAGAACACCTTTCCAAGCATTTTAATTACTGCAGCATTATTTTGAAAACAAAGATCCCATTCAGTCTTTCACATTCTCTCTCTTTTTCCCTAAAGAACAGAAAAGCTGTGTTAAAACCTATCACTCCTGTGTGTAGAAGGGAAATGCTGAGCAAAAAAGCATGCAGAACTCAGGGAAGGTTGTGATGGAACAAACTACTGCAGCAGGGGAGAAGTAAATAACCCTAGAAAATAGATCTTACATATGCAATATCTATTGTATTATATTATATATATATTATACAGAATTTGCAAAAACCAATCCAGCTTCTAGACCCACTCTGGCAAGCTGGAGGTGCACCCTGAGGGATGTGCAGTGGAGAGCAGCACCATGGGGAGCAGTGTCACAAGGACTCTGCCCAGCACTGGCACAGGGACACAGCGAGTGTGGCACTGACAAAACTTGCCCTCCTGGCCAGGCTGTTGGCCACCCCCCCGGCAGTAAGAGGTCCCAGGCACATGCCTTTGGTGGCTTCTGTGGGGGCACCACAGCATCATCCCCTGCCAGCCTCTTCTCCTGTCGCCCATGTGTCCTTGTCCCAGGTCCTTCCTGGAGCTGCAGGAGCACACCCATCAGCCTGCAGAATGGGGAGCACTCATCCAGGACGTGCAGGCCAGCCACCCCACGGCTGCAGATGGGCAGTCTTCCCCGTGTCCCCATGTCTGTGAGGGTGAAGGAGTTCCCCAGCACCACAGTGTTCTTCCATTACTTGTTACATGGAGAGGCTGCTGGAGCAAACAAGGAAAAAGCTTCTCCTCTGCATGACTGAGCTGCACAGGCCAAACCAAAGGGTGTGCCCTGGGCAATTCTTACCTGGATTTCCATGTTGAAGCACAATTAGCCATGTAATAAACTTCATGTTGTCACTCCTGGACCCTTTCTGGACACAACCCCACAGCCATGAGCACCCTGGGGACCCATATCCCACTGGAGACAGTGGGGAGCATCCCACGCCGTGCTGTTCTGCCCCTCACTGCTCTTCCCTTCTGCAGAGGGACACAAGGCCCAACCAGCTCACTGACACCCGCAGCAGGGCCAGCAGCATCTGAAGCCCAGGTAGGGCAGCCACAGGGCACGGCCTGTATTTCCCCAGGGTTCTCCTTGTGTGCAGAGCTGCTCCAAACTGCCTCTGCCTGCACCCAGAGACCCAAATCCACTCGGTCACCCCAGAGGTCCCTGCTCACACTGCGCCGCCCCGAGCACCTTCTGCACATCCCACCCACAAAGAGAGCTTGGCTTCCACCAACAGGGAAAAGCAGCCACTTAATTAAATACATTTCTTTTCATTTTCAAGGAGCTTTCTAAATTTATGCTAATAGCTGAGTGCTTCTGAGTCATAGGCTGACAACACACTGGGTCATATTTTGCATTAAAATACGTGAATCCAAAATGGAAATATTGGCAGATTTGGCATCCAGCAGTCCAATGGGGAAATGCCCTACCCGAGTACTTCCAACAGTATATTGCATCTAGAGCAGGTCAGAGTGTGGGCCTGGCTGCTCACACAGCCCATGACCACATGGAGAAGGTCCCTTTTAATTTTTAAAAGAAAAGCAGTTTAATCATTGTGAGGAACTATACCTTCAGGGTATCATTTCAAAAATACAGGCAGAGATTAGGAGGGATTTGTGAGATTGTGTTTATTCCCAATTTAAGTGCTTTCCATAAATTAATTATAAAAGCAAGCCCAAACCAGTCAGAAGTACACTGGGAAATTCTCAGAGTGCTAGTCATTTTCATGCACTAATATTCATGCCATCTGCCTGCCTTTTTTCTGCATTTTGTCTAAATACTCTGTGGTTATCCTCGTCCTGCTTTCCTCTGGTGCGCCTTGTCCCTCTCCCCCTTGCCCTGCCGCAGGTACTGCCCCAAGCACACTGCTAGGCTTTCACTGAGAGCATTAAAAAGAGGAAGTTGTGTTTTGGCAATTGGGTTTATTCCCATTTATAGGATTCACCAGTTGTCCCGGACAAGCTCTCATCCCACAGGCTGCATGGGGCAATAAGTTTGATATATGGCCACTGTGAATTCACTCCAGGCAGAGCTTTGAGCCTTCTTTTAAAGGCCTCTTTTAGGAGAGCATTAAAATATCACTCCTTAAAATAGCATCATTTCAGTTGCTCCCAGATACAAAATCCCAGCTATCCCTTATGGAGCATTAAAGAAACCAGTGTGGTTGAAATCCCTAATGGGAACAATATGTTTTTCCTGCCTACAGGAAACCTCTGCAACTGCTTTAAATGTAACCTTGTGGCAACAGTCTGACAGCCCAAGCACTCTCCTGCCCTGTAGTGAAGGTGGGATTTCACCTGGCTGGTGGAATGCTGAGCATGTCAGGGCCTGAGGTGGCAGCAAGGCACACGGGGACGTGGGCACAGAGGGGCACGGGCGGAGCAGGGACACAGGGTCCAGCAGGGGCAGGGGAGCACAGGCACACTGGGGATGTGGGCACAGTAAGGGCGACAGGGGACACAGGTGCAGCAAGGACACAGGGATGTGGGCACAGCAAGGCAAGTGGGAGCAGCACCAAGAAGGATGCTCCAAGGAGGACAGGGTGGGAAAAGCCTCTGTGGTTTCGGGCCCCAGCCGGGTGGGCAGCGTCCCTCACGTGCTGCTCTGGTCCCTCTGCCCGAGGAACTGGTGGGGGTGGCAGGATTACACCAGCCCTGCCAATGCAGGCCCTGTGGCACAGCAGTGGGGCCAGCCGGGCACTGGGGGCTCTCCCAGCCTCATGGGGAAGAACGATAGTCCGCCAGCGATTCATCTCACGCCAGGACAGTGGGTGATGGTGAGGCAGTGATAAGGCTGATGAGTGAGGTCCCACACTGCTGGGGATGCACTGTGGTGCTGCCAGGCTGGCTGGTTCCAGCTCAGAGTGGCCCCTTCCTGCCAAAGATTGCTGGTTTTGTCAGGAATAAACCCAGGCAGCGGCCATACACCCTTGCCCAGCCAGCACTCCTGGCATCCCTCTCACAGTGCCAGGAACCCCATCTGGGAGCAGGTAGGGAGGAGGGACACAGACACCCCTGCTTGGGTGGTGGAGAAAGGTGCTGGAGGGAGCAGCAGCACATCCCGCCCCTGCCCTGTGGCATGAGAGGATGGCTGAAGGGCGCTGGGGGGGAACACCAGCATGGACCCACTCGCTGGGGTGAGGGGCACATGGAGCCACTGGCACGGCCCTGCTGGTCCCCAGCTCCCCCTCCCCAGCACCACTGCTCGCACACAGCTTTGTCCCTGGGAACCCACAGCACATTCTGGAATGGGAGTGCAGTCCTGCCCCCAAGCAGATTACCGATTAACCGGGTGGATCCCAGCAAACAGGCTCTGGGAAGGGGACGACAGACTGTGGGCATGAGTCCGGCCGGATTTGGTCCCATCACCAGTCCTGAGGGCTTCTCCCATCCAGTCTGCATAGATCCCCAGGAAATCAGCCTCCATCACTGCACACCCTAGAGAGCCACAGCTCCTCCTCAAAACCCGGGGTGGGTGGGACAGGGTGCGATAGCATGGGTTAAAGTGGGATGGGATGGGATGGGATGGGATGGGATGGGATGGGATGGGATGGATGGGATGGGATGGCTGGGCAGAGATCAAACCATTCTCTGGCCTTTTGCAAGGGGCTGTCACACCTCCACACTCCCATATCCTCTGGAGAGCTGCCATCTCTGCCTGGGGTGGCTGGTGTTGCCCTTCATAGAGGGAAAGCTGGTGGTTTTTTCTGTCCCACCCTGACATCAGTCAAACTCCAGCTGTACCAGAGAGGGTGGCATTCCCAACTCTGCCGGTGTCCTTCCCACTTGGCAGCAAGAGGGGGGAAAGGGAGTGTAGGGGTGTGGCAGCCACACCTGGGTGGTGGAGAGGTGTGGGAGGGTAATGGGTGTCCCATTACCCATTCCTCTCCCTCCCTTCCAGCTCTCTTTGAAAGAATTTCAGTTTCTCGGAGCTGGAACGGTCAGGTCTGCCTGGAACAAATCACAAGGTGCAAATGGAATTAGGCATTTACATATGTGTGTGGGTTTTATCCAGAAAACACCAAAAAGGGAAACAAGGGGTAGTTGTCCAGAGCCAGGGGGACCCTGTGGCTCTGCTGCCAAGGGCCCCTGAGAGATGCAGTGCAGGAGCACAGAACCATGACCTCACCTTCAGAGGGACTGAAGGGCTGGGGGCTGAAGCCACGGTGAAGGAGATGGTTTACAGGTGCTTTTAAGTGATAAAATCATGCTGTGGCCAGAATTGCACACTTTGTTTTGTACATAAACCCTCTCTGGGGGTCTCCATCTCCCTTGTGCCACTGGGGGCACTGGCCCACAGCTTGGAGGTTGCTGAAGTGTCTGAGGGAGTGACTCCACCACATCCACTGGGACTGGGAAGCAGGAATTGGAAAACCCCAGCAGGACGAGCCTGGAGGTGTCACACTGGAGAGCAGGTACTCCCGACACTAATCCCTACCTGATCAGGGAGGGAGATAAGGTGTCGGCTCGGATGATACCCAGCTCAGCAGCATAAAATAAACTTTCAAGCAATTATTAAAAAATAAAACCAATTCTGCTGGCATAATCTGACAGCCTGCTGATGGTACATCATGATAAAGGGAAATCCCATCCAGAGCAGCAGAACAAATCCCACATGGAGCAATATTCTGGTATATATACTTCCAACTCCATGTTCCCTCTGCCCACAAATGTGTTGTCTTTACCTGTCTGTCTCTGTGCTCATTCCAAGAGGCAACATGGGTGTGTTAACTATGGAGTTCCCTTGGGTTCCCTGCCCTGTACCTGCAGTCACAGAACGTGTACGAATCAGGTCTCCAGACAATTTAAATCTGGGTTAATTAATGAGCAGATTCTGTTCAGCATAGTGAGAGGCAGCAGTTGACCCATCTGTAGCCTCTGGGACACCCCAAAGCTGCCACCAGAGGCTGTGTGGGGGAATTCATGCCAAAACAGCACCCGACGTGTGTACACACTCATATATGCAGGTGTGTACTTACGCACACAGGTGTGTGTGTGTGTGTAAGAGTGCGTGCACGGGTGTGTGTGCATGCATGCGGATAGCACAGCACTGAATCCATTAGGCTGGAAAAGAACTCTGACACCACTGATCCTCACCCTGTCCTCAGCCCGGAGCACCGAGTGCCACCTCCAGCCCTTCCTCGGACACCTCCAGGGATGGGCACTCCAAACCTCCCCGGGCAGCCCCTGCCAAGGCCTGAGCACCCTTTCCATGGGGAAATTCCTGCTGCTGTCCACCCTGAGCCTGCCCTGGCCCAGCCTGAGGCCGTTCCCTCTCCTCCTGTCCCTGTTCCCTGCCAGCAGAGCCCGACCCCCCCGGCTGCCCCCTCCTGTCAGGGACTTGTGCAGAGCCACAAGGTCCCCCCGAGCCTCATTTTCCGGTGCAGGGACGACCACAGCTCCGTGCGCGACCCCGCGGGGCCGGGGCGGGGCGGGGCTCCGCGGTGCGGTGGGCGGACTGCTCCGGGCTGTTCCGGGCTCTGCTGGTCTGTCGCGGTCTGTCCCAGGTGTCCCGCTCTGTCCCGGCTGTCCCGCTCTGTCCCGGCTGTCCCGCTCTGTCCCGGCTGTCCCTGGCGGTGGCGGGGGCGCGGTGGGGCCCGGCGGTCGGAGCGGCCATGTCGGTGTTCGTGACGCGGCGGATCCCGGCCGAAGGGCTGCGGGTGCTGACGCAGGCGAGCGGGTGAGCGCGGGGCCGCCGCAAGTCCCGGTGCGGGTCCCGGTGCCGGTCGGTAGCAGTGCTGGTTCGGGTTCCGGTGCCGGTGGTGGTGCGTGTTCCGGTGCGGGTTCCGGTGCCGGCCCCGGTGCGGGTCCCGCTGCCGTTCGGTAGCAGCGCCAGTTCGGGTCCCGGTCCCGGTCCCGGTGCGGGTCCCGGTCCCGGTCCCGGTGCGGGTCCCGCTGCCGTTCGGTAGCAGCACCAGTGCGGGTCCCGGTGCTGGTCCCGGTGCCGGTGCGGGTCCCGGTGCCGGTCCCGGTGCCGGTGCGGGTCCCGGTGCGGGTCCCGGTGCTGGTGCCGGTGCCGGTGCCGGTGCTGGTCCTGGTGCGGGTCCCGGTGCCGGTGCGGGTCCCGGTGCGGGTCCCGGTGCGGGTCCCGGTGCCTGTGCGGGTTCCGGTGCGGGTCCCGGTGCCGGTCCCGGTGCCGGTGCTGGTCCCGGTCCCGGTGTCGGTCCTGGTGACGGCGCGGTGCCGCCGCAGGTGCCGCGTGCAGCAGTGGGACTCGGAGGAGCCGGTGCCGCGGGCCGAGCTGCTGGCGGGCGTGGCGGGGACCCGCGGGCTGCTCTGCCTCCTCTCCGACCGCATCGACCGCGAGGTGCTGGACGCGGCCGGTGCGTGCGGGACCCCCTTCTTCCCCACCCCCCTCCCCTGGGCCCCCGGGACAGGCACGGCAGCGCCGATCGTGTCTTACAGGGCCCGACCTGAAGGTCATCAGCACTTTGTCCGTGGGCTTCGACCACCTTGCCCTGGACGAGATCAAGAAGCGGTAATGCTGCCCCTCTCCTCCCCTGCTCTGTCCCCCGCCACCTCTGACACCTCCTGCTCCAACCTTCCGCCTGCTCTGACCCCCCCCATGTTCCATACCCTCTCCCTACTTCTGCACCCCTTCCCCAACACACCCCACATCCCGCTAGTCCCTTTTGGCAGGTGGGCTTTCACAGTGGGGCTGGACAGGGTCAGCTACCTGCACCCCCCTACGGCTGGATCATGGCTGGGGTCACCCCAACCCTGCCAGGGCTGGAGGAGCATTTGGGTACTGGGGTGAGGCAAGGACAACCTGGGGAAAGGGTGTGGCAGGAGGGCTGAAAGCCGAAAGGATGTCCCTGGATACCTGGGACAGGCATAGTGCTGGCAGCCAGCCTGCAGATGCCGGGGAGCACCCCGAGGCTGCCCCAGAGCCCCGTCTGGCCTGGCAGGGGGATCCGCGTGGGGTACACCCCCGACGTGCTGACCGACGCCACCGCAGAGCTGTCTGTGGCCTTGCTGCTGTCCGTGTGCCGCCGTCTGCCAGAGGCAGCAGAGCAGGTGAAGAGGTGAGTGCCCACTGTGGGTGGCCCCAGAGCTGTGCCACATGGGCTGGTGACAAGGGGCCGAGGCCAGGGCTTCATGCAGCTCACACCGAGCACCTGGGCTGGGCTCTGAACAGCTTTCCATGACACCTGTTCCTGTCCCACTCTCTCTGCCAGTGGTGGCTGGACAACGTGGAAGCCCCTATGGATGTGTGGATATGGCCTGTCCGACAGCACAGTGGGCATCATCGGGCTGGGCAGGATAGGTAAGTGCAGTTCAGAGAGCAGGTTTCTGTGTCTCCAGCAGTGGCAGGATGGGTTTGGAGCCTCACCTTCAACCAGGGCTACTGGAAGGTGTTCCTGCTGGAGGTGGGAGGGTTGGAATGAGATGGTGTTTGCAGTCTTTTCCAACCCAGACTGCTCTGGGACTCCGTGACTCAGCCAAGGTGGTGTCTTGGTGCTCACCTGGTTAAACTCCATGAGCACAGCGAGGGGAGCTGTGCAGAGCCTTTCCCAGCTGCTGTACTGGTGCCTCAGCCTTAAAGCCTCAAGTGCTTATGTGCTTCCACCACCTCCAATCCCTGCAGCAACCTGTACCTCCTGCAGGCCTGCAGTTAAACAAATGCAGTGGCAAAGTCCACGCGACACTCGGCACCATCCAGCTATGGACTTTGCCAGCAGGCAGCCATTCCTGTCCTTGCTCCCCAGTTTGCTCCCAAGGGCAGTCAAGGGTTCAGTGTCCATGGGCCCTTTTCCAAAGCACAACATCTCCACCCCCCCCCCCCCCCACAGTCTGGGCTGGGAGCAGCCAGGAAGGAATGATCCCACTGCAGCAGCCCTTCAGTGGCTTTGGGTGCTGGTCCTCCGACATGTCGTGGAGTCACAGCAGCCCAACACCCTTCTCCCTCACTCTTAGGACAGGCAGTTGCCCGGCGCCTGAAGCCATTTGGGGTCAGGAAGTTTCTGTACACTGGCAGTGGCCCGAAACCAGAGAGTGCTGCAGAGTTTGGGGCTGAGTTCGGTAAGGACAGCACCAGGGCGGGGCAGTGTCGGTCGTCAGTCACAGAGCACCATGGCTGGGACGGCTCCAGGGACGTGTTGCTCTCAGGGTTGTCACCTGCAGGGTGGGCCAGTGGAGGGACAGCACAAGCTGGGGGATCTGGGGGGCTCCTGGGCGTACCCAGTGTGAGGGGGCAGCAGGAGAGGAAATGCCGTGTCCCAGACATGCCCCACAAGGCAGTGGGGGGTGACAGGGAGGACCCTGCCTCCTCCGAGCCAAGCAAAGGCTGGACATGCAGGGGTTCATCAGACCACTGTGAGACCTGTAGGCTGCAATTGATCCTGCCATGGTTCCCCTTCCCTGTGTCCACGCGTTGGTGATTTTCTGTCAGTTTCATTTCCACAAGAAAGTGAACAAGGGCAAAATGTAACAGCTGCTCCTAGGAGGAGGGGAGGGTCTTGTGGACTGTCCCCACGGGATGAGTACCAAGGTGTCCTGCTGGCAGGGCAGGAGGACTGCAGCTGCCCCTGGAGTTTTGCTGAGGGAAGGTGTTGGCTGCAGTGGGATGTTTCTGTTTCTTCTCTCAGTCCCGCTCACCAGGCTGGCCGAGGAGTCAGACTTTGTGGTGGTGACTTGTGCCCTGACACCAGCCACCCAGGGGATGTGCAACAAGGACTTCTTCAGCAGGATGAAGAAGACTTCTGTGTTCATCAACACAAGCAGGTACTGGCAGCCCAGTCCCGTGCCTGGGAGAGCGGCTGTCGCCCTTCCAGGCTGTGAGTGTCGGGAGATCTGCTGGGCTGTGAGTCCAGACAGCGCATACAGCCTTCATGGCTGCAGCTGCAGGGAACATTTGTCCAAGGCCCCTTGGGACTGAGCCAAAGGCAAGGTAAATATTCAGGGAGCACCCAGCTCTTCCCCCCACCGTGGGCAGCTGGAGCAGGAGCAGCTCACTGTGCTGGGAGGTTCCGGCACATCCAGAGAGGGTCTGACCTCTGCTTAGGCAGCCCTGGGGACCCTGTACCCCTGGGAGACTGCGGGACCCCCAGCAGTGACACCAGTCACGTTTGCCAGGGGGGCTGTGGTGAACCAGGAGGACCTGTACGATGCGTTGGCCAATGGCCAGATTGCAGCCGCTGGCCTGGACGTCACGACACCAGAGCCGCTGCCTACTGACCACCCCCTGCTCTCCCTCAAGAACTGCGGTAAGTGTCCGGGGGGTGGTCAGACCCCTCCCCCAGCAGGTGCTGCCTTGGGGGCCCAGTGAGAGGTGTGACAGGGACCTCTGGTCCCCATTTGTGCGCTGGTGCCAGTGCACAGAAGGACAGGCAGGTCAGGTTTGTGTAGGTGGGCTACTTTACAATGCAGGGAGCTGCTGTGGGCTAAACACTCCTCAACATGATGTCAAACAAGTGTTTTAATTTTCCAGAAAGCCATTGAGATAAGCTCAGTTTTAGTACCTTTGTGATAGCTCTTCATTGGATATGTGAAATTCACGGAGGATCCGATATCAGCAGGTGCATGAATGAGAAACCAATTCCCAGCTCAGGCCCTGCCCAGCTCTGGTATTCTGTGGGCTTCTGGGCACATACTGTGCTAGAAAAGTTTCCCACTGGCTAAAAGTGGGCTGCTGAGTTTGCCTGGAGGAGTCTTGGTCTTGAGAGCACTGCTAGGCTGGCAGCCTGTTACCTGGACAGTTCCAGGCTTTGGGAAGGTGGGACATTGGGCAGGTGGGGAGGTGTAGATCCAGGATTGAGACTTGTCTTCTCTGGAGGAGGGTGATGCAGGTGAGGAAGGATGGCTAGGAAGGAGTTTGCTTGGCTGGTATCTCGCAGGATGTGCTCCCTCCAGGGAGTGGGTGTTTTCCAGAGTAGGAAAAGTATGTTCCACAAAGAAACCATAGGGACAGCCATGAAAATTTGGAATTGCCCGTGACTGAGTGTCTCTTTCTGAAATACAAACCTGTAGCTGTTCTTTTATCTTTTTGCTAAAACTCACTTCTTAATGGTTTGCATTGGCTCTCAAAGTGGACAGTGTGAGGAGTGATAAAAGTAGAGACTTTCTGGAAATATTTGCAGGACTTGGAGATTTGGGAGCTCTGAAACAAGACCTGGCAGGACATAATTCATGCACGTGTATTTACTGAATACATTACTTTTAACAGTCGTATTACATATTTATTGATACACAAATAACATCTACACAGATCCTGTACCTCTGACAGCCCTGGAAGGGGCTGCTGGGGGTGCGAGAGGTGAGCAGTGTCTCTCCCTTGCCCCTGCAGTGATCCTGCCGCACATCGGGAGCGCTACCTACGCCACAAGGAGCACCATGGCAGTGCTGGCAGCCAGCAACCTGCTGGCCGGGCTGCGAGGGGAGCCCATGCCCCACGAGCTGAAGCTGTGATGGCCTGACCCTGCTCCAGCAGCGCGGTGGGACAGATGCCGTGTCGAGGGCCAGCCTGTGTCCCCTCCCCTCAGCCTGAGGAGGAGCCATTAAAGAGCAGCAGAGAATGTGTCTGCTCATGTTATTTGAGAACAGGGCACGTGGTGAGCACACTGCAGGTGCCAGCAGGCCGGGGAGAGGGGTTGGCCCTGGTTTGGGGAATGCTTGCCATGCTGGAACCACTGTAAAGGAGCTGCTGCAGCAGCATCTGTCCTCAAAACCTGGCTCCTGGGCAGAGTGAGAGGCCAGGAGTGCCTTACCTGGGCTTGTAGCCAGGAAGGGAGGAGAGGTGACAGCTTTGTCCATGCAGGCTGCTGCTGCCACAGGAGCTGCTGCCAGCCCACACATTAAATGGTCCTATGGAATCAGTGCCACTGCATGATCCTCTGCTTGAGGTGTCTAAAGAAAAGCACAAAACAGGCTTGTGCAGCTCCCCAGGAACCTCCACCTCTGCCTTTTGTATCCATAACCTATTCCAGGCACGGCTCCGAAGTGGATGGCAAGCTGGAATTCACTGGAAGGTTCTGCTACCCCTTCGTAGGTTCTGGCTGCAGCTGCCCTCGTTTTTCTCAGATGGCAGTGAGCTGTGTTGATGCAGAGGAGACCCTGAGCGGGACCCAAGCCTCCAGGTGCCAGGAGAGGCCTGATGGGCACATCTCAAGGGCTTTGGGGACTTATGGATCCTGCAGCCACTGTTCCACTTCCATAAATGGGGGCTAGAGCCTGGAGCCCATCTCTCTGTGCCGTTGATCACAGAATCATGGAATGGGTTGGGTTGGAAGGCACCTTAAGGATCATCTCATTCCACCCCACGTGCCAGGGGCAGGGACACCTTCCATTCTCCCAGGTTGCTCCAAGTCCCATCCAGCCTGGCCTTGGGCACTTCCAGGGCTTGGGCAGCCACAGCTTTGACGAGCCTGGGGTCCAGCTGGCCCATCCTGCGGGACGGGGGTGGATCTGCCCCCAGCGGTGCGCACTGGCCTTGCCTGGCCCCTCCCCATGTGCCCTCCCACCATCTGTGACTGTGTGGCAGACAGACAGCCCTGTCACAGACCGGTCACAGCCATGCAGTACCACCCACCCCAGCCACCCCACAGGTGTCCCCACAGTGTGATGTGGAGGTCACTCTCACCAGTCTTAAACCAGCCTCCTTCCAGCTCCGAGTGCTCCCAGGCCTCATGCCAGGGAACATGCTGAAGAGCATGCCTGGACTCAGGTTCCTTTTGAGCAGTGGCTCTCTATTGGCTATCCTCCTCCTCTCTCCTCTTCCTCCCAGTCCCAGCGCACTGCTCCATGGTGTCTGGGCCCACACAGGAGTCCCTTTGGCATGTCCAGGTTGAACAGTGATGCCAGTGGCTGATCCACCCCGCCGAGGTGGGTTTGTACAGGTTTTCCCATCCCTTCACCCCAGGACAAGCCCCATTGCCTCACAGCCACTCGTGCCTTCTCCCCAGTGCCTTCACCCTGGCAGGGGACAGACAGGGAACCGGTGCTTTTTGGGGACAGCAGCAGAACGGAAGGAGCAAGGAGGTTGCAATGGGCAGGAGGGAAGTGTCCCAGAGTGAGCAGCTGGCAGCACAATCCCGGTGTGGGGAGGGAGCCAGAACGCAGCACAAAGCCTGTGACCGGAGTTACAGTTCACCCAGCACACTCTGTGTGCCTCTTCCTGTCCCACAGCAAGTGTCCCTTGTGCTGGGCTCTGCTGGAATTTCTTGGATGCTAAATGAAGCACTCTCTGATAGCAGCAATGGCTGTTGGACGTTGCCCTGCATCACACCTGGGTGGGATTCTGATGCATTTATCAGTAAGTTCTGATTCAGGAGCACGGTTGATTGCCTTGTGCTGACCTGTCAGAAATAGTTGTGGAGGTTTGTAATCTGGACTGAGCAGGAAAGACTTGTGGCTGTGGTGGTGGGGAGGAAGGGAGTGTGCTCTGGGCATCCCAACTGGCTGGGGAGTTTCTGAACGACCCAGTGGAAATCAGGATTGACTTTGCTATGAACACCCAGGGCATGAGTCCAGTGGGGGATCTCACTAGTCTCCAAGACTTCTTAGTGTTGACACTGAAGATTCTGCTGTTGGTGAAGCTACTGTGATGCTGAGGGATGCTGACTGAGCATCCAAAAGGTTACTGTGATCCCTGATGGTGACAGTGACTGAGAACGACCCGGTGTCTGAGCAGCTGTGTCAGATTCCCTGGGTACATCAAGAAATAGACATGAGCTGGTGAACCAGCTGCTGCAGGGACTGGAGCACTGGACTCAGGTGTCCATCTCAGAACTCCTTCAAGACAAGCACCTCCTGCACCTGCGACATCTTCCCACAAGGAATTCAGAGAGCAGCAGTGACCATGGATCATGAATGTTACAGGTGCTGTGTAGGTATTATTTCATTAACAAAAGTAAGTTCTAACAAAGGACATAATTATTACCAAGGTCAGGTTTTTACGATCACTTTTGCAATCACAAGTATTTCTGTACAGGCTGGTGTGAAGAGCACCAAACAGTGAAGCCAGGCAGACACAGCAACACAAAAACGTAGGGTTTATTTCCAGGTGTTTTGGAACAGACACCCCAACACCTCCATGCAAGATCCCACCTGCAAAGTTCAATTCTAAGCGGAATTCAGTGGCATAAGCTCTCCAGGCTGTGGGGTGAGACACCCTTCATGCAGAGCGGGCAGCTCAGGTCCCAGATATGTATTTAGGCTATTCCCAGGAATTTATTGCTTCATTCAGGAAGACTCGGAAAGCCGCGAGGCAGCTGCAGGCTCCGGGCCTGCAACTGCCCCTCTGCACATCAATTGCTAATGGAATTTAAAGCTGCTGCTTCCAAAAACGCTCCAGACAAACTTTTTCTCACTGAAAGAATACAGAAGTCCTCCTGCACTGATATTCCAGATTAAAATTTTTATAAAAACAGTTGAAAAGTCCAGTTTAGTGTTTTCTGCTCATATTAGTTGCTAATTAGTCTCCTTGCTCAAAGAGATGCTTTATTCCCAAACATTGTAACAATTCAACAAATTTGGATTTAGGAATGCTACAGGAAACAGAAAATGAAACACCAAGCCTTGTTTTTAAAAAGCAAAACACTATAAATGCAACGAAGATGAAACAGTGTTACCTAATAGAGCAACACAAGGAAATATTAAAGTACAAAATACTGCATTTTATTGATGTCTGGGAGAGTGTTTATGCAGCTCAATGCTGTTAGTCCCCAATACTGAAATTATTTCAAACACAACACAGCATATCGCACTGCTTTAAAAAAAAATGTTATTTTAATGCTTAAAAAAAAAAGAGCCAGAAATATGATCACTAAGTAAACCCTATAACAAAATATTAACATTTTAAAGGAATTAATCCAACCATCTCCTGTGTTTCTGCATTCCTCAGATGGTCAAGGTGCAAACAACACGTTGACAGGGCAGGCGCAGGGAATCCTCTGCCTCACCTGAGCAGGACACTCTGCAGCCCTGACCCAGCCCCTGCTTGGCTGAACAGCATTTATCATCAGCAGAAGTGCTCGGAAATTTTACTTTAAAACCTAAGAATGCTGAGCACCAGGTCATGTGCACCTCTGACAAGGAAGAAAGGAGACTGCAGGCAGTGTTAACTTAGAGTGGCATTAAACAAGAGGAAATGAGATTTACATGACTCACATGGAGAACGTCAAATTTCTGCTATGCGTGTACAGTGCCATTTTTTAAAATTAAATTTACATTACCTTATTTTTAAATGTATGGGGAAAAGTACTTTCATGACACTACTTTAAGTGGAAGGCCTGGATTTGACAACGACATTTTACAGAGTATGAGCCAGCAGTGACCTGGCAGCCAGGAAGGCCCATCACGTCACCAGCCAGGTGAGGGAGGGGATTGTCCCGCTCTGCTCTGCACTGGGGCGGCCTCACCTCAAGAGCTGGGAGCAATCATGTCAAAGACATTAAGCTGTTAGAGAATGTCCAAAGGAGGCCATGAGGATGGTGAGGGGTCTGGAGAGGAAGTCTTACAAGAAGTAGCTGAGGGCACTTGGTTTGCTCAGCCTGGAGGAGACTGAGGTCAGACCTCACTGGGGTCTTCAACATCCTCCTGAGGGGCAGCAGAAGGGCAGCTACACATCTCTTCACTCTCATGACCAGTGACAGAACTTGACAAAACCGCTGGAGCTGAGTCAGGGGAAGTTTAGGTTGGATATCAGGAAAAGGTTTTTCACCCAGAGGGTGGTCTGGCACTGAACAAGCTCCCGAGGGATGGGGTCACAACCCCCAGCCTGCCTGAAGTAAAGAAGTGTTTGCACATCCCTCTCAGGCACAGGATGGGATTGTTGGGGTATCCTCTGCAAGGCCAGGAGCTGGACACAATGATCCTCATGGCTCCTTTCCAACTCAGCATACTCTGATCCTGTGAAATATGGCAAACAAGGATTGCTCCTGACTGAGGAGCAATTTGATCTCAGGACAGATCCACAGCTGCGAAGGGAAGTCACTAAGTGCGCAGGGCAGGAAAGTAAAGCCTGCAGATAAGAGAAAAAGACATCGTGCTCACACTGTAACAGGGACCAGATGGACTGTGGGCAACTGGGAACAGCAAGATACTGTCTTACATGGCAAAAAAAGCCATCACAAATTACCTCTCCTTCAAAACAACAAAGACAAGCTCTGTTCAAACTTCTGCATATATAGAATTGTAACATAGGAGATACAAACTGGTTAAAATACTGCTAGGAATAGCACAAACAAGAGACAGTACTTCACTTACCACTTAATACTTGTTTCTACAGAAAAAAAAACCAGCCAAACATCCAGATCTTGCTGTATTAAAGTTATATGTACACCTGGCAGGCCAAAAGTTACTTGTCTGGGATTTAATTTAAGCACCTTGATTACACAGTGTCCTTTACTACAAAACAGCCAAACATACATTCATAATCCTAGAACTATTGTTATAAGTAGCGTATTTTAAAGCATTATGTCAGACGGGTGCAGCCAAAGCTGTTTTTTTCTCTTTTAAAGGTAAGTGGTCTGCACTACTGTCCTAACATAATGCAGCAACTCATGTTACAGTAATTATTTAAATGCTTTCACTGTTACAAAATGCTTTAGAGAAAAAGAAAAAGAAATTTGCACGTCAGTTTCTTGTTCTCAAAACGTGCTATTTCAGGAGACCCCCATGCTGTCACCCCTCTGCCCTGCAAAGGGGCTGCTTCGCTGTGGGGGTCACATCCCCATCCCCGCCGCACGGCTCCCGGCGGCGACACCCTGCGAGGTAGGTACCGGATATCCCCAATGGCAGAGCCAAGACTTTGTGTGTGGCACCGTGGCACGCCGGTGTCCGCCAGCCCGCCGGCAGCGAGGCTCCTCCAGGCCCGGGGCAGCAGGTTACAGCAAACTGCTGGGCAGGTTGCTGCTCTGCCACCTAAGGCAGGTGGTCTTAGAGTGTTTGTAGAGGTGGCTGGACTGGCTGAAGCGCTTGCCACACTTGAGGCAGGCGTAGGGCTTCTCCCCCGTGTGCACACGGATGTGCTTCTTGCAGTCCGTGAGCGTCAGGAAGGTCTTGCAGCAGATCTTGCAGGCGTACTTGCGTGCACCCTCCACCACCAGCACGTTGTGCTCTGACAGAGCCTTCTTGCACTTGGACAGGACATCCGCAGACGCCCTGGTCAGCTGCGGCGGGCCAGGCTGCGACAGGTGCCCGCTCTCAAAGGAAGTGCTCCCGTTCATCATCAGCTGGGACCCGGACGAGCTCTCCTGCAGCTGCGAGCCCCGCACAGAGGTCACCACGGGCATTTTGGGGGCAATGCGGCGGTAGCCAGGAAAGCCACCAGCTCCACCTCTCACTGAGCCCATCATGGCCCGAGACAGCGAGTGCAAGCCCAGGCCTGAGCGTGGGAAATCCATGCCGAACTGCTCCGCTGCTCGGTACCCAGAGGTCTGCACGCACGGCAGACCCATCACATCCTGCATGGGCCTCACGAAGTGCGAGTCCGTGGGCTCACTGAACGGGTTCTCGACGTGGGAAACGGCAGCAGATGAGTGGCCACCGGCGGGCCCCGACTCCGGGCTCATCAGGTAAGAGGCGTCACTGTCCATCCTGCAGTCGCTGGTGGTGTTGGGAATGTTGTCATCGTTGTTTTGGCTGGCACCAAAGCCACCTCCTCTACTTTTATTCAAAAAATTTGAAATGCTGAAAGAAGACTTGTGTTCCAGGTTGTTGGACACCTCCATAATGTGGATGTCTCCCACCCTGTCGGTACTGGACTGAGGGTCAGAGAAGCTGCGGTCACTGCTCTCGGGACTCAACTCTATCTTCTCTGCGCTCACCACTCCTCCTTCCACCTCCACAGACTCACTGCCCTCCGCCTGGGAGGTGACATCGCTCACCTCATCCTGAGGCTCTGGGGAGCTCAGGGGCTCAGACTTCACCACCACCCTCATGTGCTCCTTCTCATTCAGGCTGACCTCTGGATTTTCACATGGGAAATTGCTCTTCTCAGCAGCAGCCTCCTGGTCAAAGCTGGTTTCCACTTGTGTGGTCTGTGACGCCATGGACATCTGGGAAATGTTTCCCCCGCCGTTGTCTGACTGGCTGGGCACTTGAGCATCCTCCTGAGCACCAAAGGACTGGTCAAACATGATCGTGTTGTCCTCCTGGTTATCAGCAACCGTGTCAGCCTTGGAGTTGTCCACAATCTTCAGCGAGTCCGGAGAGAAGAAATCTTCACGCGAGTGGACGACGGGCTGCCCACTCTCTGCGGCCACGTCCGACACGGGCTCGTCCATGGCAGGCCGGATGCGCTGGCGGGCACGGTCCTCGGAGGACTGCTTCCGCTTGTGGAGGCGGCGGATGGGGAAGGCAGCGCGCTGCTCCAGGCTGCTCCGCATGGAGGAGCCCATGGCGCCGGGCGGCTCTTCAGCGCCCTGCGAGGAGCCCAGCGCCGAGCTGACGATGCTGAGCCCCAGCTGCTGCAGCATGAAGGAGCGCTGCAGGCGCGCGCTCTGCTCCTGTGCGCGCTCGCTCGGCGGGGACAGCGGCAGCGTCCGGGTTGTCAGGTAGTGCTTGCAGGCCTTCACCACAGAGTTGAGGTGCAGGTGGGACGCGGCCAGCAGCACGTCCATCACATTGCTCTCCCCCAGCATGAGCGTGGATGTGTACATCATGTCTATGAGCGCGGCAAAGGCCTCCGCCGTCACCACCTCGCTGTCCAGCTGGATCATGTTCATGGTCTGGTCCCCCTCGGCCACGGTGAAGAGCGCTCGGAAGTGCGTGCTGCAGGCGGCCAGCACGGAGCGGTGCGCTTTGAAGTGCCTGTTTCCCACCACGATGACGCAGTCACACAGCTGCCCATGGAGCCTCTGGTAGTTGAGCTGCTGGAAGACTTGTTCAAAGTGTCCTGGAAAATCCATGATCCTGCAAAACAGAAGAAACCACGATATGGGCCACCAAGTTGATCAGAGGGATGGAGCAGCTCTGCTGTGAGGAAGGGGTGAGTGAACTGGGATTATTCAGCCTGGAGAAAAGGCAGCTTTAGGGTGACCTAACTGTGGCCTTCCAGCTCTGAAGGGGTCTACACTAAAGGTGGGGCAAGACTATTTCTGAGAGTCTGCAGTGAAGGAGAAGGGAGAGTGGGCTCAAATTGAAAGAGGCTAGCAGAAGATGGGATACAAGGAAAAAATTCTTCCCTGTGAGGGTGGTGAGGCCCTGGCACAGGTTGCTCAGAGAAGCTGTGGATGCCCTGGAAGCATTCAAGGCCAGGCTGGACAGGGCTTGGAGCAGCCTGGGATAGTGGAAAGTGTCCCAGCCCATGGCAGGGAGTGGAAGAAGACAAGGTGCCCTTCAGACCCAAATCACTGTGTGATTCTATGGCTGAAGTCCTAGTAGGGCTGCAGTGACGCTGGCTGTGAAGAGGAAAGGTGACAGCTGAAAGACAGACAAACAATAACACATGGGCACAGGATCAAAGGCAACAGTCTGGAGGACAAGGAAAAGGAGTAAAAATCCAGGTTCTGTCACAGAGCTGACCTCCGCACCAGCCACCTCGCAGGCAGCTGTGCTGGAAACTGGATAACGCAAGTCACTCACACCCGCTGGTAAAACATTTTGTCCTGGTTTCTGAAAAAATCTGATTGTAATAGCCTGGCGCCCCCTTTGATACACTGCTCACACAACTGGGAAACCTTCCACAGAAACACCGGCGCTGTTGACAAAACGATGCACTGCTCAACAAGACAAGTAGACAAGAGCCAGTGGTGGTTTCCTCTTAAATTTTCATTAACTGAGCATGACTCATATCTTGGTTGATTCATTTCAAGGCTACACAGGCGACCTTCAGCGATATCTCGACTGTTCTTCATGAAAAAAACAACAAAGTGTAAGATTTGGTGAGCAGAAAGGCTGCATGTGCAAGGCACACACACACATAAGTTCCTGTGCTCACGTTTATGTTCCAACAGCAGCACGACAGCATCAGTGGACACAAGAGCAAAAAGCAGCTGAAATAAAAGGTCACATGGATAGAATTGTACTTTTGAGAAGGCATCAAATGTAAGTCTGCTGACTCAGAAAGTTCCTCCTCAAACATGGACATGTTTGCTGCTTTTTCTTTCCTAATCATGACTGTCTTTGCTGGCAAGCTTGTCACCCTGCACAGGATATCCCAAGACATCCTGTTAGAGACCACCGTGTGTCCTTGGACGGAGTCAGGACAGGGAGATCATTCAATGGTTATCACCTGAAATACTCAGCACGGAGAAAATTAAGTAATTTAAAGCCTTTGAAAACTCCAGCACATTAACTGACTGTTGGATAACTAGGGGTCTCCTGCTGGAAGGTGCTCTTCTCAAGACAGTGCCTTTTTTCCCCTGTTTTTTCTTCCTTTACGCATCAGCTGGAACACCCAAGATTTGTGCCCCTCCCAGAGAAGCACCTGCATCCCAGCGCTGCATCAGCACCGGTAAAGACACACCCAGAGGCTCCGTTTTGTGCCACACAAGGGACATAAAGGGGAGTCCGGAGAGCCCTGGTCCCGCCCCGACGCTGGGGTCACTGGCCTCTGCCTCGCCGCCGCCCCCCCGCCCCGCTCACCTGCGGTGTCCGTGCGGGAAGGGCCGTGCGAGGATCAGGATGGGGACAGGGACTGGGACTGGGATTGGGATTGGGATCGGCCCCGGCCCCGCTCCCGCCGCTCCGGCCCCGCCCGCCCCGCCCCGCCGCGCTGCGCGTGTACGTCACTTCCGGTCGCTGCAGGCGCGGGCCAGGCTGCCAGCCAATCGGCGCCCTCGTTAGTTAGACGCGGCGGCAGAGTCTCACCTCGCCCAATCGGGGCTGAGCTTATTGACACGACCGGAGGCGGTGGCGGAAGAGGAGGAGGAACGGGAGCGGGATCCGCATTGGAACGCGCATCCCAGCCGCAACCCCAACCCCAACCACCCCTCTCATACAGCCCCTCGCCATGGCCGCCGCCGCCACCTGGCGCTACCGCGGGGACCCCGAGGCGGAGCGACCGGCAGCGCTCGGTGAGCGGGACTGGGCCGGGGGCGCGGGGCGGGTCACGGTTCCCCCTCAGGGATCGCGGCCGGTGTCGGATCTCACGGGCTTCCTCTCCCGCAGTGCGGTTCGCGAACGGGAAGCTGCGGCACCCCGACTCCCTGCGCTTCACCGTGTACCGGAACCGGGACACGGCGCATCCCCGGAAAAGGCACCGCAGGATCCTGGTAAGGGCCCGCCCTGAGGCGGGCGGGGGCGGATGCGGATCGTCAGGTCGCAGTAATATTAAGATATTATGATAATAATGTACAGTGAGGTAACAGGCGGATAAAAGCCACAGATGTTGTTAATTAACCCCACGGGCTGCGGGGCCCCATGGAGACCACGGCGGGAGCGGCAGCTGGGCCCCAGCCCAGGGAATTCCCACGTGTAATTCCCACCGCGAGCAATTCCTGCTGCGGGCTGTGCAGGGGTTTGACCCTGTGTTGCCCTCTGGGCTGTGGCCTCAGCAGCTCCCACCGGTTCGAGTGGGAAACTCTTCCCTGTGAGGGTGGGCAGGCCCTGGCACAGGGTGCCCGGAGCAGCTGTGGCTGCCCCTGGATCCCTGGCAGTGTCCAAGGCCAGGCTGGACATTGGGGCTGGGAGCAGCCTGGGACAGTGGGAGGTGTCCCTGCCCATGGCAGGGGGTGGGATGGGATGGGATTTAAGGTCTCCTATCACCCAAACCACTCTGGGATTCTGTGAAAATCTGTGCTGAGCTTTGTAGCAGATTTTTAAAAAAAACAATCAAAAGTTTAGCCCAGCGTGTTCCACAGAGATGTGTTCCAAGGGCCAGGATGTCTCTGGGTTTCAGAGGAGGTTCTGGCACTGACGTGGCTGACGGAGCCTGCTGGGTGGAGGTGGCAGAACAGGGACAAGCTGAACCATCAGGGAGTTGCTTCCCAGCTAGTCGGGTGCATTTGATCATGAGATCCATTGTGTTCTGTTCACACTGGGAAATCTTCACCAAAGGTGAATGGTTCAGCTAAATTACATCAAAGGAGATGAACTTCCCTCAATGAAGAGGGAACTGAGGGTACCATCAGAATGTGCTTCCTGCTGCTGTTATTAATCTTTACAGCTGCTCCACTCAAGGAATAAATGACTTTTCAGCTCAAATTCTTGAGGGAAATTCTCTGCAGCAGAGCAGAAAAACCAACACATCCTCATAATGCATTGAAAATATGTTGGGGTGGCTGAGACACTCCTGGTGGTGCTGGCTGTGGCCAGCTGAAAAGTTGGTGAATTGGAGGCACTGGACAATACTGGAGCTTAAATGAATCATTGGAAACCACATTTTTAACTGAAGTATTGAGGGGCGATCGCTGTGAGGCGTTGTGCAAGTTTGCTTTGGTGATACACTCTGCCTTTAAATTACAATGCCTGGGAATGCAGCGGTTGGTGGCACCAGGAGAAGCAGAGCAGGGGCAATGCAGGTCACTCACAGCCCTCTGTTGCAGTAACTCTCCGTGGTTTCCCAGGTCTCAGAGACAGAGCGGCTCTGCTACGTGGGACACAACTTTGGCAGCGAGGTCTTGAAATGCAACTCCCTGTGCAGGTATGGAAAAAGGAGCTAGGAGCACAGGGGCTGGTCAGACACAGAGCTCCTGGTCCCTTCCATGGACTTGTCTTAGAGGTTTCCACGGGGCCCGTGGTGGGGCTCAGAGGATTTGGACAGGAAGCTCCGGCTGTTTGTGCACATCTTGTGGAAGCTGTGATGTGTAAATCACAGAGCAGTTTGAAAATGTCTTGTGAGGTCTGGGGGGACGATATGGGTTAGTGTAGCAGCAG
Organism: Corvus kubaryi; assembly: GCF_017639235.1. Taxonomy (NCBI): domain Eukaryota; kingdom Metazoa; phylum Chordata; class Aves; order Passeriformes; family Corvidae; genus Corvus; species Corvus kubaryi. The sequence goes on along the minus strand of NW_024581067.1, from coordinate 2,505,432 downwards.
GACGGAGTAACAGCTTTGTTACTAAGAAATCAGGATGAAGAAATTGCCTTTATCAGCAGTCGGTCAGCGCTGAAGGGGTTGGGCAGCTGGTCTGGGTGATCGCTGTGAGGCCCTTCCAGCTGAGATGCTCTCTAATTCTGTACAAGGAACTGGCTTCGCTTCTGCAGAGTCTGTCCAAACATGCCAATACCAACCTCCGTTCTGTCTGAGCAGTGAAACTGGGAGGGCTGGATCCTCAGACAGAGCGGTGTCCAGTTTGAGATGCTGCAGCTGAAAAAAGAGCGCCAAGGGGTTGTTTGTTCCTGAGTTTGGAGAGATAAATGCAGTTTAACAAACGTGTATGGTACAGCTGTTAATTCAGTATTGTTTGTGGGCAGATTTAAGTGCTCGCCTCTGAACACTGGTGGAGAGGTGGTTCCAGGGGCTAAAGTGGTGCTTGCCACTCTGGAGGTCCTGAGCTGTGGGAGCCACAAGGAGATTTGGCTCTTGTTCAAGCTATGGCCATCAAGTCCTGGCACAGCAAAATAAGGCAAAGGACAATAGCAGAACTCTGGCACCTACACTTCACCTAATTCTGTTGTTTTAAGACTTCTGCATTTACGTAGAGCAGCAAGTCTTTCTGTTTTTATTCGTACACATGCCTTGGAGGTAACTTGGTTTATCATAGCACTGTATGTGCAAAGCAGGAGAGCTGCCAGGATGTGAGAAGACCACATAATTTAAATCATTTCCACTGCTCTGCCTCTGACTAATCAACTGCCCCTGTTCTCCCCAGGTACTTTGTTGGTGTGTTAGACAAGAACTCTGGGCAGATGGAGGTCTACGATGCCGAAATATTCAACATGCAGCCCCTGCTCTCAGGTGGGAGGTGCTGGGGGTCAGAGCTGCTCAGTTGCTTTGTGCTTCTCATTCCTGCCTTGTTCCCCTGGCATGGAGTAAGAACGATTCCTTCACTCCTGCATGCTGAGAGGGACAGCGGGAGAGGGAAGCACAGTGAGTCTGGGGTGGAGGTTAAGCAGGGACTGTGGAGGATGGGAGTCACTCACAGAGAGTCACGGCACAAGCGCATCGTTGTCCGGGTGTGTTCTGCTGAGGGAGGCCTGAGACTCATCAGGTCAAGGAACTAGATCCCTGAAAAAGAAAAAAAACCAGGTTTTATCCAGCTGGACTGTTTTTTGTCACTGAATCCTGGATAAGAACCCAAAAGATCACATCTTTTGGTAGCTGATTTTTACCCTGTGCAGGAGGGCCTGGGTTTGGCCATAGTCCGTGTATTGCACCCATAGGCTTTGTAGCAAAAGCTTTTTTCTTGTAGGTTCTCATATTTGGTGTGTCCTTTAATTAGCCAAGTCACGTGGAGGGGATCCTGATGTGCTGTGCCAAGTCTGTTAGTCACAGAGCTAAAGGAATTCCTGTCCTGGCTGCTTCTGTCCAAGCACACTAACTGTTGTTGTTTTATAGATAACTTGATACCTGACGACACAAGGGATTACCAGAACAAATCCTACAGGGAGAAGGTAAAGTTGAAAGCCGTGTCATGTTCTGCTGTGATTATCCAGCTGACAGGGGCAGATGCTTGTCTTGAGGCTGGGAGGTTTGGTGTCCTAGAGGGTTAACCTGTGCAGGACCAGGATTCTCACTGTGTCCAGGAGTCAGCACAGTTACTGCCTAGCTTGGGAGTATTTTCCTGGTTATTTTAGCCTGGATCACCATCCCGGTGACCTCCTGCCCCTCGCAGACCAGCACATCCTGCACCTGCGGGTTTTGCCACGTGAAGAGCTAAAGGTTTCTTAGAGGCTGTGGCTGTGGAACGAGCAGTGGGTTTTGTGTTCTGTTGGGTGCACAGGGTGTTTGAATGTGTGCTTCTCTCTTGTGCAGATGGATTTGTGCATTGAGGCCTTTGGAACCAGCAAGCAGAAGCGAGCACTGAGCTCTCGCCGCATGAATGCCGTGGGCAGCGACATCGTGAGCACAGCTGTGACAAAAGCAGCAGCAAATGTTATCGATGCAAAGGGAGTGACAGGTGAGAGGATTCTGTCTGTCTTGGGGTGTAATCAAGACAACCTGAAGTGCCTTTTTCTGTCTGTCCTTGCCAAGTGTGGCAGGAACAAGAGGGGTTTTCTTTAAGTGATGGGGAGGCAGCTGGTCTAAGAGCTGAGATGGGTAGATGTAGAGGAACTGCTTCTTTCTGGTCCTGCAGGGCTTGGTGTGGGAGTTGCCTGAATAAGGGAAGGTCCCGGTGACATCAGTGTCCATTCTGGCTGCTTTGGAAGCTCCCGGGGTAGTCCATGGATATGACTTCACTGGGATAAAAGCAGTGCCTTTACCTGGTCTGATCTCTGTGGCATGGCTGTGGAAAAGGCACCTTCTTACCTCAGAGAGTGGTGCAGCCTTGGGACAGGTCACAGCACAGTGTGGTGTCACCAACCCTGGGGGTTTCCAAGCTGTGGCAGGAGAGAGCTGGGGCTCCCCTGACTCTGGACATCCAAGCAGGAGGGCAGACAAGAGCCCTCCAGAGCACTTCTGGTATCCTGAGAGTGTCATTGGCATGAACAGAAGAGATGTCTGTTGACTGTAGACCCCACCAACTTTCATCCCTTATGTTCCAGGGTGGATATTGACTGTGCTCTCAGAGCTGCTTTGTGCCAAGTCGGTATCCACTGGAGCTCAGGTGCCAAAACTGTGCTCTGCCCACCTGCAGTAGAGGCATCTTGGTGCCCTTCTTTCCTAGATATTTCTCTAGTCTGGACTGGCCTTTCTAAATTTTTATGGCCAGAAGGTTCTTGATAGAAGTTGTAAATGTTTAAAACTCCAGCTGTGACTAAAATGGTGTTGACCCATTGATCCAACTTGCATCTAAAGGAAGGATTTAGGTTGTGTTCCTGTTCTCTGCATTTTGGTTTGCATGATCCAAATACTCTCCTGTCCTGCTTCCCTCCCAAGCTCTGATGCAGGACATGGCCCAGGACGACGTGCAGAACATCTCTGCCTTCCTCCCACCATGCCATGAGGATGCTGACAGGCCGGAGCACATTTACAAGTTTGAGGACAGTATCTTTTCTGTGTCACAGTGGTTTCTCATGCCTTTAAGTCTTGATGAAGCCATCTGGCATGTGGGAGCAAGTTGAGCCTTTTCCCCTCACAAGGCAAGAGCTGGGAGCAAGGTAATGCTGCCTTGAGGTTTTGGGGCCTGCAAGTCCCATACCCTGCCTCTTTCCTTTGGAGAGCGGGATGCTCTGCCTCCCGGTGAGCAGCATTCCACAGGGAATATTGGTGAGGTCGGCCTTGCAGAAGTGAGCTGTGGTTGTGCTACAGTCTCTTAGAGGCCTTAGTTCCTGGCCAGGTTCCATCCCCCTGCCCTGCCCACTTCTCCTCAAGTGAGTGTGGACAGAACTGCCCTACCTGGAAGGGAGAGCGCAGGCTTGTTCTGTTCCTTAACATCTTGCCAGTCCTGTCTCCTGCCGAGTATGAGGCACTGCGGGTGCCAGCAGCCACCCTCACCAGCACCAGCGCAGAGGAGATGGCCAAGAGGACGGAAGAGAGGAGGTAACGCTGCTGCCCATGGCTGCGGCCTGGCCGAGGGGCAGTGGAGCTGCTGCTGCTGCCGTCCCCCGGCTCGGGGGCAGAGGGAGGACATTCGGTCCTGGGGTGGCAGAGCAACACCTGCCTTGGGGAATGTGGGGGCAGGTGCGTACACAACAGCGAGGGGCCCTTTGGGGAGCTGAACTCCCCCTCTCTTTCCTGCAGCCATTGCTCCTTCGTTTTGGAGGAGCTGAAGTTCCTGCCCACCGATGAGAGGAGTAGAGACCACAAAGCCCGATGCCTCTGGTTCCTGGACACCCTCATCAGGTTCAGTCACCTGAAAGTGATCAAGAAGAAGCGTAAGAGACTTTTCAGCTCATAAACACATGCTTTTGGGAATGTCTTCATCATCCTTTACTCGTCAGCTGAGTGTGTGGAACATATCTCAGCCACACTCAGGGTCCTGCTTTTGAAACAGCACCACACAAAACATTTTGGTTGAGATTTTCCAGACTTGCCATCTTCCTTAGAACTTGTATATCTGAGTGTCCTTGTCAGTCCTTGGCAGAGCTGAGGGAGGAGGAAGGGGCAAGCCTGGCTTTAAATATCCTCCTGTGTTGCTGGAGACACAGGAGTCACCACAGGACTTGTCTAAGGAGGATGTGGGAATGTCTAGACTTGGTGATAGTAGGGACTTGTTAGTGTGGTCTCAGCTTTAACAGTATTTTGTGGTAGAAGAAAAACATGCATAGGGGTGTGTGTGTTTTAGATTGTGTAGTACGGAAGTGGGAGATGCTTTTTGAAAAGAAAATAAGAGCTGCTTGGATTCTCTCAGAGCTGAGAAGTTGAGAGACCTAGAAATCAAGCACTAAGGTTCCTTTTAGGTTTGTGTTCCTGGGAAGAGGCAATAAATGGTGGGATTCTTGGGGTTGAACTCAGTAATCCTGGTGGGTCCTTTTCCACATGGGTATTCTGTGATATTCCATGATGGGTTTCAGGATGATCTATGTGCTGCTGTGCTGGGTGGGCAGTGCAAGACAGAGTGTGTGTTCCTCACTCCACTGCAAAGCCCCTTTCTGCCCTAGATCCAATGGGTCCTGAATGCCCACACATCATCAGCAGGAAACTCATGAAAAATTTCACCTCGCTGACCTACAACAATGGCAGGTAAGGGATGTTGTGTGAGGCTCTGGAGGCACAGATATGGCAGAGCTCAGGTTGAGGGGCCACAGACACACCATTAGGAACCCCCCTACACTCCACATCTCACAAGTTCTCCCTCTTGCCACGCAGCATCCAGAATTTCATCTCTGCATCCATGAAGGCTAAACTCACCGCGTATGTCATTGTCTTGGCTTTGCACATCAACAACTTCCAGACTGACCTCACCGTCCTGCAGAACGACATGAAGCTCCCAGAGAGCAGGTGAGTCATCCTGTTTGTTCACACCTGCCCAGATCCTCCTACAGAAAGACCCTGAGAAGAGCTCTGAAGCATCTCTGGACCTGGGTAGGGCTTTAACTTTCATGGGAAAGATGGGCAGTTTCTGGGTTCATGACCTGCGTTTCCCAGGAGCCACCTGGCAGCTGCACCTGTGCTCCAGCTGTGCTCCTGTCCTTGGCCCCACAGCATTCACTGGATCAGGCTTCCAGGCAGAACTGCAGTTATTACTGGATCTTACCAAAGCTCTTGGTCACAACTTGGTTTTCAAGTTCCCTCATTGGTTTTGATGCCGTCACTTATTTTCCCCACAGTTATGCTCTTTATTCTTTGATCAGTAGTAATGGGGTTAGTGGGTTTAAGAGCAGTGTTTGCTCTTGGTTTCCATCCATTTTTCCTTTTTGTTTTTCTTTCTGGAACTAAACTTTTCAGGAATCCATGTTGGTTTTGGCAGTTGATGCCTGGGTTTAGTTTGTGCTGCCCTGCAGCTGTGAACAGGGTGCCTAGGATGCTGTGGGGAGAAGCGTGGAGGAGGCTTGGACCTGCTGGAAAAGTCAGTAGTGTTCTGTCCCCAGGAGGGCTCTGCCTTTCAGCCCTGCTGCTCCCAGCTGCTGCCTCATGGCATCCCTGTGCTGCAGAGACACCTCCAGGCCTCTCCCAGAGAGGTCATGCAAGGTCATGACACAGGGGCTCAACAGCCCCACTGACGGTATTAATCCCGTGTTTTCCAGGATACTGGACATCGCCAAGGCCCTGCGGCTGAGGGTGTCCAAGGCCAAGGGGGGGCCGGGGCTAGAGAGTGACCAGAACCACAAGCTGGGCACTCTGTCTCTGCCCTTGCCCATGCAGAAGGCACCAGAGGGACAGCGGAAGCACAGGAAAAGGAACTGAGAAGCCCAGGAGGTCTGAGGGGAGACGCAGCCCCTCCCTCAGAATGTCATGGGGATGCCTTCATCTGCTGGGTTTGGGTCCAGCATCAGCCCTGACCCTCCTGAAACCCGGGCTGAGGGTTTCACCTCATTAAAATGCTGCTTTTTTTCTATGTATATAGAAAAAGCTATAAAAAAACCTCTTCTTTTTTTCCAGTTTGTCTGGGGCAGGGGGTGAAATGGAGGTTGTACTGGAGCAAATGGGACCTGTTTGAACTGGCAGGTTCTGGCCTGACACCTTTGTGGCTGATGCTGATTCATGGCCCCTCTCAGGTTCCCTATCCTGGCTCCTTGCCTGGGGAGGGAGAGTTTTGTGATTCAGAGCTGGTATCACCTTCAGGGAGAGCAGTGAGTATGAGGCCACAGCTGTGGATTCCCAGTCCTTTGGAGAGATACTTCAGTCTGGTTTCTCTGAATTTTCACTCTCCTGGGTGATCAGCCTCATGGGAGGTGTTTACTTAGTAAGGCTATAGGAGTCGGGAGGGCTTGTGAGAAGCAGGATCACCTCCAAACCAGTGTGTGAAACAAGAGTGTGGAACATCAGAAGAAATCATCTCTGAGATGTCTCTGCTTTGGATAGTAATTTGGGTTTGGAACATCCTTTGGGATTTATGGTTATCTCCTCACACAGCTTAGAGCCCCACTGTTCACACCTGTCATTAGCAGTGACACAAACATCCTGTGTTCTGGGGAGAGAATAATTACTGCTGTAGGAATTCCAGGCTCCAAGTAATCAATAGGAGAGGTTGAGGTTGGAAGGGACTTCTGGAGGTCTCTTTGTCCAGACCCCTCCCTGCTCAAGCAGGGCCACCAGAGCCAGGTGCCCAGGACTGTGTCCAGCTGACTTTGAAGTGTCTTTGGTTACAGAACTCCACAAATTCGAAGTGAAGCAGTGTTTCACAATGCTCAAAGGGAGCCTCCTGTGATCCCTGTGTGCTCGTGGCCTCTGGCCTGTCCCTAGGCACCTTCCCTGCAGGTCTTTACAGACACAGACAAGGTCCCCCTGAGTCTTCCCTGCTCCAGGTGGTTGCCCTGGTTCCCTCCACTGTTCCTTGTAGGAGTGATGCTCCAGTCCCTTCAGCATCTTCACTGGACTCCCCAGTGTGTCCATGTCTCTGGAACTGAGGAGCCTGGAGCTGAACATGGCACACCAGGCTGAGCAGAGGAGGAGGATCACTTCAGTTCTAATTCTGCCCCAATTCTGCCCAGGCACTGGTGGCTGCTGCCATAGGGGCGTTTCTGGCTTGCTGCTGGAGAGGCACACATGGGACAGTGTCTGTCCCTGACCCTTCCAGCACAAACATGGACAGTCACTGACAGAGCAGCTCCAAAGTGAGCAATTCCCAGGTAAATGGTGCTGCAGGCCTCCAGGATGAGGGGTTTGCCCAGAGCTCAGGCTGGGGCCCAGCCAGGTGTGCTGTGGGTCCTGCCAGGAGCACGTTTCGTCTGTGGACCTGCTTGCTTGTAAATTACCCCAGCAGCTGCCTCAGTGGGAAAGAGGGAGACATAAACAGCTGTTTCACAGAATTTTTTTTAGTGAGGTGCCACTGACGTTGGTCTGATGATGGTCCCCATCCCTGAGTTGTCAGCTTCCCTGCATGGCTCTGGAGAAATGCCGTCAGAGCAGCCGGTAAGAACCGCCCCACTCCGGGCCAGAGAGTGGCACAGAAGATGCTCCCATGTCTGCGGCAGCCCCTACCCACCCTGCTGGTGGAGCTGGAGCCCACTGGGCACTGGCCACCACTTGGGGCCCCAGGGTCCCCTCTTAGTGTGAGGCCGTGCTGGAGTTGGTCAGAACCCACACTGGGTCACACCTGGACCCCCACGCACTGGGGCACTGCGGTGGTGCCAGAGCAGCCACGGAAATGCTCCCAGCGTTCACCCTCCAGGGAGGAATGGGGCAGAGCAGGGCAGGCACACAACACCATGCCAGGCTGTTCCAAAACCCAGGTGGGACAGAACCCATTGGAGAATTGAGACTGAACATCCCGCTTTTCGAAGAAACTAATTCCTCTGATTTCACAGCCAACACCTCTAAGGGACTGCAAGTTCTGGGCAATGCAGCGTGAGGAGAGTCAATAGTGGGAGTGCCCAAAAACTGCTTAAAGGGAGCTGGGTTTGGAATCCTGATTGCGGAGCTGTGAGACTGAGGTGCTCAGAGTGCTCTCTATTTAGCACACCTGACTTTCCTGCTCTGGGGGTCTGGAAGACCAGATGGGAGCATCATTACCAATCTGGGGACCCACATGTCCTGACCTCGTTTCAGCTATGTAAGTCTTAGAGTGTCACTGTGTCCTCTCCCACACCCTGCACCAAGACTTACTTGATTACTCCACTCTGGAGAGAAGAGTTGAGGTCAAGGTTCTAACCAAAAAGAAAAATCCACCGTACACCCAGCCCCTGTTTCAGAGCACAACCCTGGAGGAGAAACGTGGCCCCTGAAGCCACTGGAAAAACCGGATGGCTTGGTGAAAAAGAAACATGCCTGTGGCTGTCATGACTGAGACTGCCAGCTCTGTTGGTCTGGCAGCTGCAGGGCTGCATGTGCAGAGCAGCGAGGCGCTGGATGTGATGGCTTAAGGACAAAAACATGGCCCACTCAGGTCACACCATCTCTCAGCACCCTCATGGTCCAGGGACAGCTGAGGAAGACCAGATGAGCTGGCTCAGGTCAACATACTGATCCACACGCCACCACCTCACCTGGAGCCCTGGAGGAGCTCCATGGGGCCCTTGAGCTCAGCTCTGTTGTGGGTGATTCTGTTCAGCTCTGGGGGGCTCGGTCCTCCTCTTTGCTGTCGGGGTTGTTCTCCCCACCAGCGTCATCCAGCTCCTCCTGGCAGCTTGTTGCTACCCCCCTGGCCAGAAGAGGGGTCGGCTGTGCCATCCTTGTGGCAGAACACTGTCAGCCCACGGGTGCTGTTGTGGCTGCTTTGGTTGTTGAGGTGCAGAAGGCTGGAGGGCATCATTACCACACTGCAGCCCCTGCCCCTGCTGCCTGCAGCGAGGGCTGGTTTACACGAGTTCACTCACTGCACACAGGAGTTTCTTTGATGGGGGAACATCCCCTCCCCTCTGTGTGCACTGATTTTAAGGCAGGCACCATCAAACAGAGCAGGACACTGCCAGCACCGCCAGGCAGCACCGTGCTGTACCCGGCACTCAGGGTTAGCTGTAGTCTGATTCGTCTGCAGCAGCCTAAGGAACAGGCTGAGGAACAAAGCACACAGACAGGAGGGCGTTACCTGTCCTGGGAGGCGGATCCCTTGGGGTTGGTGTGAGAGCGGGAGGGGTATACGCCAGGACAAGGGGCTTGGCTCCCTTGCGGTGTCCAGCCTGGCCTCGCAGCTGGAGTGGACGTTGCTGTCCGTGATCAGGCTGCCCGAGGACAGGCACAAGAGCACCCCGAACCTTGCAGTGGGGGATGTTGTTCCTCAGCACGAGGACCTGCAGGCAGCAGGGGAAGCACCTGCGGCTGCAGGATGTGACCAAAGCTCTCCCTTCTGTAGCCCCCGTGCACCTGCAACCTCCCCGGCCGGCAAACTGGAGTCACTGGCACTGCTCCTCACAACCTGCTTTCCTCAAAGAAAGCAGTTAAATATTTACACAGCAGAGGTGTTCAATATTTTCCAGACAAACAAAACCACCTCTTAAATCCACATCTTACAAGGGTTAAGAAATAATTACAGATTGCCTTTGCATAGCCCACTTCGACAAACAACAGAGATCAGAAGGTAATTAAATTATACCTCCTTTTATTTGCCCATTCCCGACTGGTTCCTCATTTGGTCTCTCAGCTAACGTGGAGCCCAGCGGGATGTGACCATGGCCCATCTCCGCCGGGCACACTCAGCTGCCTGGAGGTGGCTGTGGGCAGCGAGGCTGAGCCATGTCCCACACAGCTGACCCTGGCCCAGGCCTGGGCTGTGCCAGGACCCCCAGCTCTGACCAGCTCTGCCACACTCCTGCCTCAGACAGCTCCGAGCCCATGCCTCACAGCCAGTAATTCCTGCTGATACATATTCCTGCTTCCTACTCCAGATGACATCTCCTACCTGAGCAAATTCCCACTGAGAGCTGGCCTGGGAATGCTCCCCTTCCTCCCCACCTCCAAAACGTCTATGTACAGTCTTTTAGAGCCATAGACTGAAAAACGGGCCCAAACCCTGGGCTGCCCCAATCCTTGAGGATAGTCCTGCTCTGGCCAGGTGGCTGCAGAGGAACCCCCAAGCCCCCTGACTGTGGATTTTGGCAGTGATGGTACCCCATTCCTCACCACCACCATCCTGTCTGGCACAGGCACAGAGTTGAGAGCTGTGGGCAACTGCAAGGTGAGATGATGCTGAGGGAAAACCTCAGTTCAGCATCCAGTGTGTGTCCCCAGCCAAAATCCCCTCCTCTCGGCTGATCTCTGACTGAAGCAGGCACCAGCCAGGACTGGCCGCAGTGAGGGGCATGGCCAGGGGTCGATACTGCAGTCCCCCATCTCTGCAGCTGTGCTTCTACAGGGTCCAGTGGGCCTGACTAGGTGACCCCAACCTGCCCCCACATTAATACTTCCACTTGTGGTTGTACCACCGTGTGCAGCTGCCAGCAACCTGCCTTTCATGTGAGCTGGTTAACCACAGGAAAGCAGCTGGTGGAGCAGCAGGGAGAGGGAAGGGGGCTCACAGCAGCCTCACAGCACCTTGCTGTTCTGTATGCAGTGCCTGGCGTAGGTCAGGTCCCTAAAGGTGCTTTCTTCCCATCTCACCTGCCCTCATGAGTAAATGAATGCTCTCCCTTCACATCCTTGAAAGGCATTGCCGGATGATGCAGCCCTGTGGAGAGCTGGCCAAAGGCTGGGCTCCCTTGTCCTGCTGCAGCTCCTGCTGCAGAGACCTGAGCTCCAGGTCGGTGTGTGGGGTGTGCAGCTGGCTGCTCTGTGGCCGGCAGTCCCCAGCGTCCCCACGCAGGACCCAGGCTCGGGGTTCCCCAGGACACCCCGCACGCAGCATCAGAGCAGCAGGGTGGGGTGGGCAGGCAGGGCCACCGGGTGGCTGCGGGGCAGTGCTGGCCAGTCCTGACCCCAGCGCCGCGTCCCCCGGCCCACCCTGCCCCACTACCTCCACCAGCACCTGCGGAGGGAAGGACAGGGACACAGAACCACAGAACCACTGAGATGGGAAAACACCTCTGAGATCATCAAGACCAACCTTTGCCCCATCATCACCTTGTCAACCAGAACACAGCACAAAGTGCCACATCCAGTCCTCCCTCACGCACCTCCAGGGACACTAACTCCACCACCTCTCTGGGCAGCCCATTCCAGTGTCTCATCACCCTGTGATGAAATTCTTCCTGATATCCAACCTGAACCTCCCCTAACACAGCTTGAGAGTATGGCCTCTCATCAGTGGTTGTCCTGCCAGCACAGGAAGGGCAAAGCTTGACCAGGGAAGAACCCCATGGTGATAGGGACATGCAAATCCAGGCTGGACATCCCTGTCCAGGGCAGAGCTAACCAGTGCTGCTCAGACACATGGGGTCTGGCCACGGTCACCCCTACCTAGCCCCCTCACACTCACAGGCCCGCAAGGCCACAGGAGCTGCTCCGGGCTTTCGGCTCTCTCAGGGCAATTAGAATTACACCACTTAACCTGGGGCTTTTGGGCCATGCACAAAAAAGCACATGTATGCCGCAGCCTGAGCGTCCTGCCAAGGACACGGGGCTCACTGGGAAAGGTGTGACCCATGCTGTACCCCAGCGACCAGCAGGACCCCCAAGCAGGAGAGGGATCAATCAGAAAGCATTCACGAGCAACCCGGCATCCACCGAGCTGAACGCAGACCTGCTGGCCCGGCCCTGCCAGGGACAGGGTTTGGCGGCAGCAGTGCCACGTTCCTCACCATCGCAGCGCCGCTGCCCCGGCACGGCCCCGCCGCTCGGGCCCGGCCGTGGGGAGGGACAGAGCTCGGGGCACACGGAGCCCTGCGCCCTCGGCGGGTCTCGGCCGCTCGCAGGGCCCTGCGTTAAAGCGTGACGGGGCGCTGAACGGGCAGGCCTCGGGCAGCGACGAAGCACCGCAACGAACACGAGCCCGTACGATCTGCTCCCGAACGAACAGAACTAACTGAACTCCGCAGCCGGACACAGACACCGCCGGCGCTCTCCATCCTCTGCGAGAGGCAGTGCGGGCACGGCGGATCCGCCTCCCCCGGGGAGCCGCAGGGATCGAGCTCCCCGGGGCCGCGGGACCGGGGGGCAGCACGGGGCCGGGCGGGGGGTCCCACCAGGGAGCACCTGCGGCCGCAGGAGGGACAACGAGCCCCAGCCGGCCCAGCCCGACCCGGCCCCCTGCAAAGCCGAGCGGAGCTGAGCTGAACTCGCCGCCTCCCGGTCCCGCCCGCGCTCCCGCCGCCGCCCCGCCCCCGGGGGCGTGGCCATGCGGACGGCGTGTTTGATTGGCTGACACGCGCGGAGGCGCGGCGGCTTTTGTCACGTGGATGCGTGACGCCACCAGGTCCCGGCACCCTCCGCCGGCCCCGCCCCGTGCGGCGGCGCGGTGACGTCAGAGAGCGGCGCGAGGCCGCGCCGGGTCGGGCGCTTGGGGCGCCGCGATCGCGCTCCGGCTCCGCTCCGGCTCCGCTCCCGCCCCGCTCCCGCCATGGCAGCACCGCCCGCAGGTGCGTCCCGCCCGCCCGCCGCCGGCTCGGTGGCTGCCGCGGCCGCGGGGGCTGCGGGGAAGCAGGAAGTCGCGGTTCCCTGGGCCCGGCCGGGCCGCAGCCGCTGCCGCCGGACTGACCTTGGGCCCCGGTGCAGGGGCTGAAATCGCACCGGGAGGCGCGGTGTGCCGGTGTGGGCGCGGCGGGGCACGGCACAGTGTCGGGAGGGATCGGGCGTGCGCGGGGAGCGGCCCGGCCCCGGCCTGTGCGCGGGCAGCGCCGGGCTCTGGCTTCCGCGGCCGAGAGCGGGGACGGCCCCGCCGGGAGCCGCTCGGAGCGCTCCTCCTGGAGCCAGGAGCAGGAGCGCGGGGGTTCCCCGGGCACAAAGGCAGTGCTCACATCAAACGCAGCGGGAGCTTTGGAAAACAAACGGCCTTCCCGTTCTTTCCCCCATCCTTTCTCTTTCTTCTCCGCCTTTTTCTCTACCCCGCCCTTTTCTTCCCTCCCTTTTCTCCTCCCTGTTTTCCCCCGCTCCTTTCTCTCTCGCCCCTCCTTTTCTTTTCCCGCCTCCTTTCTTTCTTCCTCGTTGCAGTAGCTCCTCAGGCAGGCAGGGCTGTTGTCCCCAAGCACCCTTTCAAGTCCTGGCAATGTCGTGTGTGTTGCTGGTGCTGGGGAGGATTTCAGGCTCACAAACCACCTGCAGCCTCACGTGGCTGTCACTGACCTTTCTCAGGCTGAGCTGTGGGGTGCGATGCGGGCACCTGCAGAAACATCTTTTTGTAACTGTTAAATAAATAATCCCATTCTTCTGTCAAACAGGGTTTGCCAGGTAAAGATCCCTGCTGTCCTCCCCAGACTGTTGGGTCAAGCTGTCTCTGTCCACATGTCCTTCAGGACCCTGGGCCTAGCCAAATTTGACTTCTGAAGCTTCTCAGCAGAACGTGGATGCCGAGCGTGGGGGCTGATGCAGAGGAGGCTGCGTGGCAGTGACCTGGGACTCGTAAAGAATTTCTCCACCGTGTCAGTGAGATCACACCTGCGTGACACCTGTGCAGCCGGTGGGGGTGGTGGTGCTCAGCTGCTGGCTGAGGTGAACCACGACGAAGTGTTATCTGGTGTTTTCTGCCCCAGGAAGAGGCAGAGTGTAAGGATCAGGTTTTGTAATGCTGCTGCACGTATTTGATTTAATTTGGGGGTTTTTCAGGTTTTCTGGCAGATTCTCTGTTGTTCACACAGTTTTATTAGTGTGAGGATCAACCTTTCACTGTTGGAATTTGTAATTCCAGGGGAGTTCCTCCTGATTTATTTCTGTTTTAGTTTGAAAGAGCACAGAAGGGAAGAACTGCTGCTCTTTACTGTTTCCTAGACCTGAGCAGAGATGGCAAAGCATCCATCAGATCCGCCATTTGTTGCTTTTCCCCTTATATGGGCTTTTCTTTAACAGGATGTTTGAGTGATGCCCTGAGCAGGAAGAGCTGCAGGGTCAGCCGCAGCTCTCTCACGCTGGTTGTTTCTGGCGCAGGGAGGAGGCGCTGAGCCATGCTGCACGGGAAGGCCGGAGCCGCGGGTCCAGGAGGCTCTGCTGCGGCAGCCCCCGAGGAGTCTGCGAGCCGGGACACGGCGGCTGCCTCGGGCAAGCACTACCTGTGCGGCTACTGCGCGGCCTTCACCAACATCGCGGTGACGTTCCCCATCCAGAAGGTGCTGTTCCGGCAGCAGCTGTACGGGCTGCGCATGCAGGACGCCGTGCGCCAGCTGCGCCGCGACGGGCTGCGCACGCTGTACCGCGGCATCCTGCCCCCGCTCATGCAGAAAACCACCACACTGGCGCTCATGTTCGGCCTCTACGAGGATTTCTCGGCGCTGCTGCTCAGCCACGCGCGCGCACCCGAGCTCCTCACGCGCAGCGCGGCGGCCGCCCTGGCCGGCACCACCGAGGCCGTGCTCACGCCCTTCGAGCGCGTCCAGACGCTGCTCCAGGACTACAAACACCACGATAAGTTCACAAACACTTACCAGGCTTTCAAGGTGCTGAAAGCATACGGGATGCGGGAGTATTACAGGGGATTGGTACCTATTCTGCTCCGAAACGGGCCCAGTAACGTGCTCTTCTTTGGCCTGCGGGGGCCCATCAAGCAGTGTCTGCCTGAAGCCACCTCGTACAGTGCTCACATGGTCAACGACTTCATCTGCGGGGGGCTGCTGGGCGCTGTGCTGGGCTTCTTGTTCTTCCCTGTGAATGTCGTAAAAACTCGCATGCAAGCTCAGATTGGTGGTGAATTTCAGTCCTTCTCCAAAGTGTTAGTGAAGATCTGGCTGGAACGTGACAGGAAGCTGATGCACCTCTTTAGAGGAGCCCACCTGAACTACCACCGCTCTGTGCTGTCCTGGGGGATCATCAACGCCACCTACGAGTTCCTGCTGAAGCTGCTGTGACCCCCGTCCTGCTCGTGGTGTGTTGGCACTCAGTGTCCTCAGTCCCAGGGAACAGTGCCTGTGCATGTGACAGGTAATTCCTTCCAGCCTTCAGTATTTATGGGGTGAATGGTGATACATTTAAACCTTGGTGCAATTATGATGAACTTTTTAAAGTATTCCTTTGCTGGCAGGTGAGTTTACCCCTTACAGAGCTACTTGACAAGGTCTAAAAGAGAAAACAAAAATACTTGTATTACTGTGTATCACTCCCAAAATTCCTTAACGCTCTGTGATGGGATGTGCTCCACTGCCCATGTTTAGAACATGAGAATCAAGGAGGGGCTGAAGAAAAACAATTCCATTGCCTGATCATCTTCCAAGTCTCGATTTTGGAACTGCATTTTCAGATGTTTTGGGGTCCTCATTGTGTAAAGCTCAAAGGACTGATCCAGAAGGGGATGACTGAAGTGCAGAGCTCCCAGCTGCACCTCATCTTGCTGCAGCCACTGCAAAGCATGGCCTGTGGTGACCTTGTCCTCCAGCCATGGCACTGAACATGTGACCTCAGCCTAGGCTGGATTTCTGTGTGTGTGTGTACGTGTGTACGTGTGCCTTCCTGTGAAAAGGGAAAAGTGGAAGGAATGGAACAGCAAACTCACTAAAGCTTTAAAGTGTCCTTCCTCATTAAAAAACACGGAGTCTGTTCTGCTTTTTGAGAGGATTTTTTTTTTTTCTGCATTGCTGCTTTTTCTGTTGCCTCCAGCTACAGGATCAGGGAGATGTCCCTGTCTGTAACGCTCATGGGACACTCCAGCTCTTGCAGCTGCTCAAGCACTTCACACATGGCTTTTTGCACTGCAGCGTCTTTTCTCAGTTCCCTCTGTGGAATTACAGATCACGAGATGGTTTTACCCAAAACTCGGGGTTCTGCCTGCTTGGTGTGTACTGTTAACAGTTCTGCAAGACAGAGTGGCACAGACAAGGTGAGATTCCTGGGTTACCTGCTTCAGTGGAGGTCTGTAGGTATAGCAGAGACGAAAAGCCAAAGATGACCTTGGAAGCAGGGAGGCAGGAAAGGTGGAGTGTTTGGAGACATGTTTCAGGACTTCTGTAGGCAAATATTGAAAAGGACTGACACAAATAGAACTGTGTCTTACAGACATGGGAGTTGAGAGAGAGGAGACTTCAGGCTTTAGATACAGGGACAGAAGAGCAAGCACAACTCTGAGCTAGATGAGGGTCCCAACAAAAAGCGTTTGAATCTCCCTGAGGGCTTCCTCTTTTAGTTAAATTATACACTCATGTATAAACCAAAACACTTTGGATGATGGGGAGCAGCAGAGCTTCCAGAAACTGGTTTGAATTTAGTCTTTTTTTAAGTCTTGGAGGGGATATTGCTTTTCTGAATTTGAGTTTTCCATTTGCTGAAACTGTCTTCCGAAATTGATGCTAATCAGTGTGTTGTAATCATAAACACAGTCCTGAGCTTCACAGCCGGCAGTGGGTGGGCACAAGCACGAGTTCCTGTATCCCAGTGGTGATTATCTGCTTCTAAATAAAATGTTTACTGGATGTTTGTTACTGGCAGAATCTGATTTTTACCAGTGTACCATTTTTTTTCTTTTTGTAATCACTCCTTGATGGAATAAAAATAAATCTGCATCCTGTTTCTCTGTGGAAGGTGTTGTGTGCTCCTGTAATGTCAGGGAAGCCGAAGTGTTGAGGGTGAGAGTTTGGCACAAGCCCAGAGATGGTCAGTGCCCAACTACCCCAGCAAAAATGAAATAGTGGAGCCCTGGGTCTGAGGTTCAGAGTCAGTTTGGACTCTTCTATGAGGTCACTTTCAGAAAAACTTTATGGAAAAGCTCTACTGTGACACACACACTTGAGAATGGCAACATCGAAGCACTAGAAGGTGATTTTCCTCTTAACTTTGGGGGGCAGGCAAGAGCCAGTGAGCATGGCTCCTTTTAACATAAATAAAATACATTTCAATTCAGTGAATTATTAAATGTTTATTATGCAAGCAAGAGAAACTGTCCACAAATAGTAAGTTACTGTACGGCTGTAAGTACAATACTTCCAAAGCAGTTCTGATACTTCATATACGGTATTAAAAGGCTACAGTTTTTACTATGAAATCTCAGGTATTTCAAAATACTCTACATGCACAATTTGTTTCTGTATTAAAAACCTTATACTTAACTGAGGATATTTAGTGCTTTAGAAAATGCACCTTTGACTAAGATCAGCCAATGAGAAGTTTCTGTTTCCTGCAGGTCAAAAACATGATGGGTCGTTGACTTCTTCCTTTCTCTGCAACTTTTTACAATCTGTAAAGTAGATTTTTTTAAAAAGTTTTCATTTGGCAAGCGTAGTTCTTTTTTTCTATGTCCTAGAGCAACAGACCCATGTTTACGATGTCAGAACCTTCTCCACATCAGTGCTACCAAAATCAAAATCACAACACAAACAAAAACAAACCCCACTAAATTAAACACACACCCCCCCGAAAAAACTGATGTTTACATTCTAATTCTGGTAGTAGGCATCGAACTGTCCTTACCCCAAGACTCCAAGAGTGCAAACAAACGTGTGAGTGTCTGTCTATCGCTGTGCTTTTCTTCCTATCCCCATGGTGTGGCGATGACATTGCTCCCCGGACTGTCCCTGTCTGACGCGTGGACCGCGGCACCCCCGGGCTCACCGGAACGGCCTCTGCCCTCCCGGGAGCGAGCACTGGGAACGCACGTGCTCCCAGCACACGGACACGGACTGGGACACACGGAAAACCAGCTCCGACACGGCTTTGGCTCCTGCGGCCGCCACCGCTGTGACCGCCCCGCCGGATCCGTGGCTGCCGCACGCCGGGCGCTCCCCCAGGAGCAGGAAACCACCAGCAGCGACGGCGTGCTGTGCGCTCCGACAGAGCTCCGGCCCCCGAGAAACGCTGTGGAATTATCGAGTGCTGCAACACCAGTCTGCAGACACCCCTGGTGCGAGCCACGCCCTCCCCGTCTGTCAGCGCCGTCCTTCACCTCCCGTGGAAATGTTTCCTTGCAGTTGTTTCACAGTTTTACACACTTCTCGAGGCTGAGCATTCAACTTTTGAAACACAACTAGAAGATAAACTTTTTTTTTTTTGACTACCTAGAAATAACCCAAAGCTCACCAACACATAAATTCATTGTTTCAGTAATGTTACTGAGAGAGAACTGAAAACCCTTACACCACCACATGACTGTGAGGCATGTCAGCTGTAAGCCACTGAGCAGTGAACTTTACAGGTAAAACGTGGTAAAGCCTTCATGGAAAACTTCCAAGTGTTGTTGGAAAGGAGTAATCAATCAAATGACCAAAATCTAAGATTACCTACTTACTCTAATTCAAACTTATTACAAATGTCATCAGAACTAAGTAACAATTCTACAGCATACATGTACAGATTCTGTCATTTTATGCAGCTGCTGGACACGCTACGAAAGCATCAGGGTGACCAAACCCCTTCACCGGGTAAGCTGTCGGTCCCGGAGCCGGGCAGGGCCTGTCAGCCAGCCACAGGTGGTATCAAGGAGTGGTGACACATCTGTCACTTTGCGGTAACGGTCCTTTATACAGAAAGGTGAGTGTCCAAAGCTCAGCACAATACTGGTGTAAAACACAGCGTATCATGAGGTAGAATTAAAAAGGTAACACTCAGTGCATATTCACAGGCATAGGGTTACAGTCACTAGGGATCCACCAGTCTGAGGAAGTTCTGACAGGAAAAACAAAAACAGCCTTGAAAACAGACAGACAGACCCACCCAAGAACCTCTTTGATCCTGTGGGTGCTCCTTCACCTCCAAAACAAACACTGTGCAAGCCCATGAGAACTGTAAGATTCCCTCAAACATCCCTGCAGTCCCTTCCATGATGTGTAATAAAACATTAAATAAGGTGAGAAAACAGCAGCCTGGCAGTGGGACAGCAAATGCTTGGGGAAAAGCTGCTGTAGTCCAGGGCAGGACATGTTTTTTTCCCCAAACAGCTTGGCCCATTACAAACTCCTTGTACCTCTTCCTTTGCATAAAAATCTCATATCCCACACTTGTCCCCAAGCTTCCTGCACACTTCACTTCCAGGGCGTTGAACCACAGCTGAGGGAAGTGCCCTGAGCTGCTTTAACAACCCAGCAGACCCACCTGCCCCACATGCAGGCTCAGGCCAGCAAAAGCAATGTTTGCCCTCAGATTACCAAACACACAAAATTGGAGGCTTCATATTACCAAAGAAATTCTCCAGAAGAGGAAACTTGGGATTTTTTTTCTCATAATGCAGAGGAGCATTAAGTTTCAATGATTTCTGCACCAGGGTATACTACCCACATAAATACAAAGCTACAGGAGGATCCCCAGGCTTCTCTTTCCAGCTCTCTCACGTCCATAAATGTTGTCTTTATCCCCAAATACGTTTTGCAAAAGGCTTTGTAAAAGTCAGCTTTGAACAAGTGTGCTCCATCGAGCCAGAGAGAGTGAACCTGAACACCAGCAGGTGACAGTCCTTTCAGGTCAAGTTCCCTGCTGAACTGAGTGTGTGACTGGTCTGCAAAACTACAGTGAAATACTAAAAAAAACCCTATATTGGAACATGTAAGTGGATGAGAATGTTATAAACTGATACGGATGTACAAGACTGAAATACCTGTGCATTTACAAGGTTAGCTCTACTAACTCAAGGGCTGAAATCTGGCATTCATACTTTGGGTGTGAGCATTGAATCATAGAATACACTGAGCTGGAAGGGACCCCCAGGATCATCAAGTCCATGCCCTGGCCCTGCACAGGTGTCCAAACGCTCCTGGAGCTCTGGCAGCCTCAGGGCCGTGCCCATTCCCTGGGGAGCCTGGGCAGTGCCCAGCACCCTCTGGGGGAAGAAGCTTTCCCTGCTCTCCAGCCTGAGCCTGCCTTGGTACAGCTCCAGCCATTCCCTGGCTCCTGTCCCTGTCACAGAAGTGATCGGTACCTGCCTCTCCACTGCCGCACAGGAGAATGTTCGAGAGCACAACGAGGTCTCATCTCAGATTCCTCCAAGCTGAACAAACCAAGTGATCTCAGCTGCTCCTCCTATGGCTTCCCCTCCAGACCCTTCACCAGGGTGAACATTACAGTGTTTCACTGTACTGTTTGCACTGATGATAAGCCTGATTAGATCCAGGCAGATCTCATAGTGACAGGTTTGCTTTTAATCCCCTCCCCGACAGCACAGGTGAAGAAAGGCTCACCTGGCAATACTAGGGACACATCCAAATTAATTTCTCCCACAGCAAGAGTGCAGGCAAGGTGTGTGTGGAAAAACAGCCAGGTGGGAAATACCCAAACATCAGCAGAAAGCCACCGTGTTTCAGATGTGGGATGATGTGGAAAGCTCCCTGCAACAGAAACCTGGCAGAGGAGAGGCCAGAGCTGCCCCGCTGCACCAACATACAGAGATCCTCTGGGGCAGGGTCTTCCCTAGTGCTCAGTGGTGGGCTCAAGGGAGCCTGCCCGTGCAGGGGCTGGGCCTGGGCGATCTCCAGTGGTCCCTGCCAGCCTACGCCACACTGTGATTCATTTTCCTAGCCAATGACAACCACATTAACATAGAAATGAAAGCAAAATTCCTTTTTTTTTTTTTTTTTTTTTTTTTTTGGTAAGAGTAACTAACCGTGTTGCTTACGTAGACAAGCACTCATCTACTAATCACCACAGAGTTGCTTCAGCGACAGAAGAGGAAGCAGAGGTGAGGCAGTCCAGCTCCTCTGGGACACAAGGTACCTGGGCACCCTGCCCCTCTGCGTGGTTCCAAACAGCCCATTCAAGTTGCGCTGAAGGAAACAATCAAGTATCAAGGTACAAACACAGCAGGACAGCAGCCTGATGGCACAGGAGCAGCAGGAGCAGAGGTCTGCTGGTGGGGCCGGAACACGGCGTGTGGCTGCGGGCTCAGGGACGCAGGACCAAGATCCATATGGTGCTGGCCTGAAAAAGCCTTCCACTGTCACGTCTCAGATCACGGTAACTGTGACCTCCTCTGGATTCACAGATTTTGGAGACAGCACACTTCCACTCAGCTGAACTAAAACCCACAAACATCCATCCACAGGTCCCGCTGGTGTGCCTAGAACTTTGGCTGGTAGAGGGAGACACGTCCGCTAAGGCACCCCGAGGCGATCTGACAGTGCGTGGGTGAGAACTTGGTGGTCAGCACCACGTCGTTGTGGGAGTAGAGAGAGCGGATCTCGCGCAGGGGGCTGGCCTCCCGCGGCAGGCAGTCCACCAGCTCGCTGCAGTGCGCGTCGAAGCCCAGCAGGCGGATGCCGAAGCCGTGCGGGGACGAGATCATGCGGCCGTCGGGGCTGAAGCAGAGCTCCTTGATGTAGCCCCGGCCCACGTTGGCCTCCTCGATGCAGTGCGTCAGGCGCAGGGAGCAGCGCGGAGAGACGGGGCGCACCGGGGCTCCTTCCTGGAATTCATAGACACAAGTCCACTAAAGGGAGAGGCAGAGAAAGGGACACTGAAAGAGAAGTAAAACACTGCAAACACACATTCCCTCCCCCTGCACCTGAACAGGTAATGAGCAGTTCACATGAACAGGTGGCATAGGAGAGTGATGCTCCTGCTGACCTGCTCTTCAGTGAGCACCCAGAGCAGGCCACTGCCTCAGCACCTCCCTCCCTATGAACTATCCAAGCAAAGCAGCTGCCCAGCATTAAAAGCTGCTATTTTAATTAAATGGGTGCTAGATATAATCTTTCCAATCTAGGTTTCATCTGCAGAGAGCAAAGCCTAATCCTTTGGCCAGGCACCTGCTCTAATTTAGTAAATTTTTAAATTAAATCTATAAAGTCAAATTCATCTGACTGTAACTTAGAGCAGATCACTGGCATTTTATGCCTTTGACTTCAAAAGGAATGGAATCTTGACATGAGGGGGTGACAGAGTTTTGAAGGAAGGTTATGAACAGCTCTACAGCCACTTTGTTATTTGTGAGACACATTAAGATCCCTGTCTGTCATCTCATTATTTACTCTCAAAACAAATGCAAAAAACCAAATCAATGACAAAGTTTATATCATGTTGATTCCACCTCTGCCCCACGACAAGCATCCCTAGCTCTGTTTCATGCATCCTACTAAAATAACCACAAAACAAACAATGCCAATGAATATTAATAAAAGAGAGTAAGGCAGACTCTAGGACTAAGAGAAGTTATAACTCAGTCATCAGTACCAACTGACCCAATGTAACATTCTGCATTTTACAGAAATTCTGTGTTGTACAGTGGTTTGATTATTACAGAACCAGCATTAGAATTTGTAGCCAATCTGTTAAGCTTCCACTCAGTCCCCTACACTTCTGTGAAGGGTTGCCATTACAAAGAGTGGCTTTCTTCAACCAAAAAAAAAAAAAATCCCAAACGAATACACAGAAACACAAAAAAAAATCCCACCCCAAACAAAACCAAAGCAACCTAAATTTACATCAGCAATCAAAGTAACTGAACTGTTTATTATTGGTCCAGTATTATTGTCTATTGTTGGTCAAGACAGAGGAGCAGAATCCACAGCTTGCAGCTGAACTGTAGCTGGTCTTATGACTTCCTACATCAAGTAAAAGGCTTGAAGCAGGTTCTACCAGGAAGATCACTTAAAGAGAACAACAAAAGAGATACATCTGACTGTACGTATTTTAAAGAAGAACACAAGGTAATGTGTTACCTCCTGGTCATCTGTGTTGCTGGAGCACCGGAGCAACGTGGCCCACCCCTTGGGGTGCAGCTGCAGCGATGTGATGCAGTTTCCGCGATCTCTTTCTCCAGGAACCTCTGGTGTTAGCACCTCAAGGCTATTTCTAGGTGATCCCCCTGGAAGAGGAATTAACTGTGAGTCCCAGAGAAATGCATACATTGACCTTCACCTCTCTCACCCATCCTGCTGCTGAAGTGGGGTCACACCTGTGGCAGCTGCACATGGCTGCCAGGACAGACCACACACTGTCAGGACACAGAAACTCCTGCAGCCAACACCAGACTGGGCTCAGTCCTCTCTTCAAACAGCTCCTTTTGTGGAAATCTGAATGCCAAGACCTGTATTGAACCAGCCCACGCTGACAACTACATTAACCTTCCACACTTACGCTCTACATTAGCACTACAGCAAAATCTAAAGAGTGCAGTTTTTATAAGAACTGTTGATTCTCAAACTTGTATGATGTCCTCTCCAAATTCCTTCCAAAACTTGTGCAGCTTGCAGCTTTTCTCCCTTCTTCCCCTCACCCCCAGGTAAATCACTCCCTGGCATCCAGGTAAGCCTCCTCTCATCAGAATACTTCAGCATCTCACAACCACGAGTAGCTAAAAATTAACATTACATTTATTTGAAATTGCAAGGGATGCACCAAGTATTCACCCATTTGCCAAGTTCACGCTGATTCTCTGGAAGTGTATCCTCTTTTTTTCCCTTACAGATCATTCACACAAACTTTGTTCAAGGAAAAACACAAGGAAAACAGAGCACCTCTACATAACAACAACATATTGAAGTAAAATAAAGATCTTGTTACTTTTACCAGATTTCTCAGAAATAAAACCGGATTAGATCCCCAGGCTTTGGTGTGCAATGAGATTTTATTGGTTAAGTAGAAGTCTCAGCAACACCATTCTTTAAAAACCACAGGACAAAAATGCAATTTTTCACTATCGTACTCTGGCCTCTTTTGAATACAGTAAATCAAAGTCCAGGATTTCTTTTCATTTATCTTTCTTGTAGTGATCTTTCCTACCTTCTCGCTGGGAAGGCCGTGACAAGGTTTTCTCCGAGAGCGGCCCCGAGTTGTTCTGGTGACAGGGTGAGCCCACAGCTCGAGGGCCAGAGGAGCCTGATGACGTTATGTCTGCAAACAGCACCAGACAGATGAGCCCACAGGTACCCCAGCACACGCGGGCTGCTGGCCAAGAGCAGCCCACAAAATACCCCTAGCACAGAACTGCCACAGACCGCCTCACCAGCATTCACCTGAGCTCGATGTGGTCCTCCTGGCTCTTAAAATCGGGTAGCTGCCAACCTCTAAAGACTTGTTTAGGTCAAGGTCATGCAAAATCAGAAGGTAACCAGAGGAGGTGGAGATCAGCATTTTGGAACAGTCTGGTGTCAGCCTCATTCGCATCAGAAAACGGGTGTGAAAAAACTTCTTGTGGGGACATCCATCCTCTGTGCACCTGGACAGCAAGGAAAGCACAGGAGGGGCCTGTGGTCAGCTCCAGCTCAAGCTCCTGATCGTGTCCACAAGAGTCCAGGATGTGCCCAGCATCACTCATTTTGCTCACCCCACAACCTTTTTCTCGAGCACTTTATTTATGTCTTTCTCCTACTTTTTAATGAAATGGGAGAAGTCACACATTCATACAACTACAACGATGAGGACAGAACCTTCTTGGGAAGAAAGAAACCACGTGTTGGCACGTCATCAAGAGAAGCTCCTTTCTAGCCATTTACTATTACCAGAGAGGTGATGCATACTCTTGGTAAGGGCTATGAACTACTCCCAGTGTTTCAGAACACATGGCAGCCCCACTCAAGGAGGCAGGCCTTGCATCTTGTACCTGTCCTGGTGTGCTGCAGAAAGGCCAAGGGGTGAGCACAGCCACATACCTGTTGGTGTCCCAGATGATGACGTTTCCATCAAAGCCCGACGTCACCAGTAACCTCGTGTTGGTGTCGTACTCAATATTCTTGACCCAGCTGGTGTGGCCATGCAGAGTACATACTTTGGTGTTCAGCTTCCTCAGGTCCCAGAGGGCTATCGTCGTGTCATCAGAGCATGTTGCGAACAGCCGGTTATCCAGGAACCTGGGAGCAGGAGGGAGACACGGCAGCTGCTCAAGGCCATCTCCAAGGCAAATGTTCTTAGGCAGGAATGTAAGCTAATGCAGAGATAAGCAGAGCAGCCACAAACAAAACCCCTCCAACTTACAGCAGAGTGTGTGCCAGTGGAAGTTCCACTGAACTGCTGGGATATGAACCAGCAGTGCCCCTGTAGCAGCAAACGAGCAAACACACAGAGGGACAGCAGAGGTTTGATTTGGTTTGGGGGTTTTTAGGGGGTTTGTGCGTTAATGAATTGTGTTCAAATCACACAAGAGCCAAACCACCACTGGAACACGTGCTCAGACAGACCCCCCACAGTAACTCAGTCTGTTCCCCCTCTGGACAACGTTCAGCTCAGTGGGGTTGAAAGCAGCACAGCTAGGAAATAAACTGAATAAACGGAGTCCAGAGTTTACTGAAGCAAATTCAAGGCTTTTCAAAACCACCGAGTGAAGACGAGACCTTGTTTGAGAACATACCAATATAAGTTACTTGGTTCACTGAGAAAATCAACAGATTAAATCACTGAGTTTGCACTATGCAGATCAAAGGCAAGCACCACTGGAATGCAGGCAAGCCTTGACTTTCAGAAGGACAAAGCATGCTGGTTTATGTTTGGAAGTCATTCGATGAAGGCACTCAATTAAGAAAAACCCTAACTGAGGTAAAAGGAACAAGACACCCATCCAAAAAACACCCACTAAAAATCCTTCAAGCCTAGAGCTACACCAAGCAAAAGCACCAACAACTTTGAAAAATGAATACCCAACTACCATCGGAAAAATCCCAAACTTTGGTAAATAGTAGGCATCTTTGGTGCTTACTACAAGGGACTTCTGCAGTGCTGCAGAATCCTGCTCATCAACCTGAGCAAGGCTCCAGGTTACGCTGCAGTAACTGTGTGCAGAACAGAGTTCAGTTCCTTTGTGTCAGACAGACACACATTTTAATCCAGCTTTCCTGACAGACATCCAGCTAACGTAAAACTTCAGTCTTTTGTAACAAGGACAACCATGACGAACATGGCACCCCACATCATATTGGGCTCTTTTGAGTGAAAACACTCAGAATATTCTAAAGTTTTCCTGGGTTGTTTTGTTTCGGTTTAGTTCTTGGTTGAAGTTTTTTGTTGGTGTGCAGTTGGTTGGTGTGCAGTTGGTTTTGGAGTGGTTTTTTTTGCTTTGAGAATCTGAATGAAGAGCAGCTGCAATATTGTTAGAATTAAATTCACACCTCAAAATCTATTCCCAGAACAGCTTAAAACCCCTGAATTAAAAAGCAAAAATATTACATGGTAAAAATAGTGATGGATTTAGACTCCTGCTCTTGCTATTTGCAGCTCTATCCCAAGAAAGTGGCAGAGGATTTAAACTATAAAGCCTAAGTACAGGCTGAGTGGTGTTAAAATGTCCCTCCTGACCTACCTGATGTTATTTACACAGTCTTCATGAGCTTCGGAGAGAGTCTTGATGTGCTTTGAAGATATTGGGTCAAAGAGCAGGACTTCAGTCTGTTCACAGGCAACGGTCAGCACCGACCTGCAGGGAGCGGAACAGAAAACTCTGTGTTTGTGCTGGGTTTTGCCCTCCAGCAGGTGCCTGTCATGCCACAGACTCCCTGTGTCATCGGGTCCATCTGCCCACACCTTCCAGGGGTTCTGAGACAGAAGAAGTAACACTGATTCAAAGGTTTATATGGAATATCTATTTGCCCTTCTGCAAACCAGTCGGATTTTTTGCACTAAAACCTTGCAAAATACAAATTTGGCAGTAGCGGGGGGACCCCCAGCACCAGCCTGAGCTGGACACTCGTTAGCAGGATTGTCAGCCCTGGCCCCTCTCCTCCTGGAGAGAGTCCCTGCTCCACCCAGGTGAGGTGGGAGGAGCACAGGATGACACCGCACGCCAGGAACTTGCCCCAGTTATTTAAACCACAGCCCAGGGGTGCTGCTGATGTAAGCAGCGCTGACACCTGGCCACCAGAACGGACCCTGCGCCTCGGGATGCACGGGCACAGCTGGACGGGGATGTGGGGCACACCTGAAGCGCCGGGCATACCTACGCGGAGCCCCCGCACACCGTGATAGGGAGCGCGGGGCACACCTGGGAGGGATCCCGAGCACACCTACCCGTCGGGCGAGTACTCGAGGTTGAAGACGGCGCCGTGGGTGCGGGTGCTGAGGGACACGGAGTCCGCGGGCTGGATGGCGCCGTACAGCCCGGTCATGGCGCCGAACGTGTCCCGCGCCGGGTCCACGGCGGCCCCGCGGCCCAGGCAGCGCCCGCGCAGCCACGCGAAGAGCCCGCCCGGGGCGCCGGGCCCCGGGTCCGCGGGGTCGCTGTGGCGGGGGGGC